>NC_080187.1:124336436-124539594 GCF_030028045.1 Hippopotamus amphibius kiboko | reverse complement strand
TGAAAGCCTTCAGCTAGGACTTCCATGGGGTATAGTCAGCACAGTGGTTTTTGCCTGAAATCCATGTTCCTCACTCGGAGCCCCCTGCCTTTCAGCACACACTCCCTAGAAGTGTGTTCCTGAGGCAGTTGGACAGTTGGGGAAGTGGAGGCTCTCCCAGCATGGGAGGTCTGCCTAGAACCTTGCTCTGGCTGCAAAGAGGATTCCCTGCACCTCTGGCGCTGCGGTGAGATTTTCTGCACACAGGAGACACTTGGCACACACAGTGTTTCCCCATGGAAAGCACTGTGAGGAAGAATCTCTGCCAGGGATGCATGGCACTCTCCCATCGAAGCCCTCCATGCAGCAAGCTGTCATGGACTCGAGTGCAGGCCTTGGTGGCTGGAGAGACTGCAGCTCCTCTGGAGGCTCCGGGGCAATTGGCACACCCCTCCAAGGAAATGAGGCTTGTGGGATGAGCACTTTGCAAAGAATTGCAAGCAGCCTGCTCCTTTTGATGAGACACATGTGTGGGGAGAGAGACTTGACAGCAGAGAAGAAGCAAGAGGGCAATGAGGGATTGGATTTGCATGCAGCTTGGAGGCTCCATATCTCCTGCTTCGCAAGCAGGGAGTGCCAGGTCTGCCCATCATGCTCCATTACCAGCTGGGCACCCAGTTTCAGGATCTGCCCTTTCCCAGCCATGAAACCACACCCAGGCTGCACCCTGAGCCCTGCCAAGGGGGACCCTTGCCCGCCAGGTGGGCTGAATTGCATGACTGTGTCAGGGGAGAGAAGGCCCTAGGAGGCCTTCAGGGAACTGCCTCAACATAGCCCCGCTCAGGAAAGGCACTCCTCTTTCTGTGACCGGATGCACAATGGAGTATCTGCTTGAGGCAAAGAAGCTCAGCTAGGCGATCCCTGGCTGAAGGCAAAGCAGAGAGTTTTTCGGTGGAGCGCTGGCACCATCTGCCGGCCGACAAGCATGGAAGGAGAATCCTCACTCCAAATGAGGTCCTGAGGAGCTTTCCAAGCAGCAGGCAGGCTGCCTCCAGAAGCTTAGAGAGTCCTGCTTCGGACTATCCTCCGGCAACAGAGTGGGTGCCAAGGGCATGTGGGTTGGAGGGTGCTCGGAAGCTGCAGGGGAGGTTTTCAGCATCCAGTGCTCTCCGATGGAACACACTGCAGGCGCGAGCATCCATGAACTCCTGCAAGGCTTTGGAGTGGGAAAGCTGTGCTTAGCAGAGGGCTCCCTGCCAAATGCTGCAGGCCTATGTGGATGGCGAAGCTGCAGCTGTCTTGCAGTCTGCTTGTCCAGAGGTGCGTGTGCCCTGGTCCAGAGTGCTGTAGGAGGAGCTCCTAGCAACGGGAGAGCAAGCACCTTGTTTCCTTGGCATAGAATGGCCTGTGCACACAGAGGCCTGTCAGCAGTGAAGACAACGCAGGCAGCAAGAGGGTGGCAGGCAGCTAAGTGGCGGCAGGCGTCCTGCTTGAAAGTGGGGTCATGACTGTTTTGTCCTCAGGCCCCAGTGTCCACGTGCACACACTGCCTCTGGACCTGCAGCTTCCGAGCAGTGCAAGAGAAACACAAGCAACACCCTGGGGCCTTCTCGAATGAACGGTGCTCCATCGAGGTCCTGCTGGCTGGCAGTGGCCTAGGCCAGCAAAGGCCCTAGGGAGGCCAGGCTGAGGCTGGGATGGTTCCTGACCTAGCAGTGCCCAGGGCAAGCCTGGGACTGGAGGCCAGGCTGCAGGCTCATTCCAGCTTGGGCCTGGTGCAGAGAGCCTTCAGCTAAGACTTCCATGGGGAATGGTATGCGTACTGATTTTTGCCTGCTATCCTCGTTCCTAACTCTCGCCAAACAGCCTGTTAGCCCACACTTGCTAGACGTGTGTTCCTGAGGCAGTTGGACAATAGGGCAAGTGGAGGCTCACCCAGCATGGGACGCCTGTCTTGAACATTGCCCTGGGTGCAAAGAGGATTCCCTGCACCTCTGGCACTGGGAGAGCATTTCTGCACACAGGAGACACTTGGCAAACACAGTTTCTCCCTCGGAAAGTACTGTGAGAAAGAGTCGCCATCCCGGATGCATGGCACTCTCCCTTCGAAGCCCTCCATGCAGCAGGCTTTCATGGACTCGGCTGCAGGCTTTGGTAGCTGGAGACACTGCAGCTCCTCTGGAGGCTCAGGGGCAATTGGCACACCCCTCCAAGGAAATGAGGCTAGTGTGATGAGCTCTTTCCAAAGAATGGCAAGCAGCCTGCTCCTTTCAATGAGACACACGTGTGGGGAGAGATGCTTGGCAGCAGAGAAGAAGCAAGAGGGCAGCCAGGGAGGGATTTGCACACAGCTTGAAGTCCCCAGACCTCCTGATTCGAAACCAGGGAATGCCAGCTCTGCCTGTCAGGCCCCATTCCCTAGTGGGCACCCAGATTCAGGATCTGCCCTTTCCCAGCTATGAAACCACACCCAGGCTGCACCCTGAGCCCTGCCAAGTTGGAACTTTGCTCGCCAGGTGGGCTGAATGGCATGACTGTGTCAGGGGAAAGAAGGACCTAGGAGGCCTTCCGGGAGCTGCCACGACATAGCAGTGCTCAGGAAAAGGCAGTCTCCTTTCTGTAGGCCGGATGCACACTGGAGTTTCCGCTTGAGGCAAGGAAGCTCAGCTAGGTGATCCCTGGCTGAAGGCAAAGCAGAGAGTTTTTCAGTGGAGCGCTGGCCCCATCTGCTGGCCGACAAGCATGGGAGGAGAAACCTCGCTGCAAATGAGTTCCTGAAGTGCTTTCCAAGCAGGAGGCAGCATGGCTGCAATAGTTTAGAAAGTCCTGCTTAGGACTACCCTCTGGCAACAGGGTGGGTGCCAAGGGCATGTGGGTTGGAGGGTGCTCAGAAGTCGCAGGGGAGGCTTTGGGCACCCGGTGCTCTCTGATGGAAAACACTGCAGGCCCGAGCATCCATGAATTCCTGCAAGGCTTTGGAGTGGGAAAGCTGTGCTTAGCAGAAGGCTCCCTGCCAAGTGCTGCAGGCCTTTGTGGATGCTGAAGCAGCAGCTGCCTTGAGGCTGCTGGTCCAGGGGCGTGTGTGCCCAGGTCCGGAGTGCTGTAGGAGGAGCTCCTAGCAAGGGGCGAGCAAGCACCTTGTTTCCTTGGCATAGACTGGCCTGTGCACCCTGAGGCCTGCAGACGTGCAGACAGCGCAGGCAGCAAGGGCTTGTGGCAGGCAGATAAGGGGCAGCAGGCGTCTCACTTGAAAGTGGGCTCATGACTCTCTTGTTCTCCGGCCCCTGTGGCCGTGTGCAAGCACAGCCTCTGGACCTGCAGCTTCTGAGCAGTGCAAGAGACACACAGGAAACACCCAGGTGCCTTCTCTAGTGAACGGTGTTCCATCAAGGTCCTGCTTGCTGGCAGGGGCCTAGGCCAGCACAGGTCCTAGGGAGGCCAGGCTGAGGCTGGGATGGGTCCCGACCTAGCAGTGCTCAGGGCAAGCCTGGGACTGGAGGCCAGGCTGCAGGCTCATTCCAGCTTGGGCCTGGTGCAGAAAGCCTTCAGCTAGGACTTCCATGGGGTATAGTCAGCACAGTGGTTTTTGCCTGAAATCCATGTTCCTCACTCGGAGCCCCCTGCCTTTCAGCACACACTCCCTAGAAGTGTGTTCCTGAGGCAGTTGGACAGTTGGGGAAGTGGAGGCTCTCCCAGCATGGGAGGTCTGCCTAGAACCTTGCTCTGGCTGCAAAGAGGATTCCCTGCACCTCTGGCGCTGGGGTGAGATTTTCTGCACACAGGAGACACTTGGCACACACAGTGTTTCCCCATGGAAAGCACTGTGAGGAAGAATCTCTGCCAGGGATGCATGGCACTCTCCCATCGAAGCCCTCCATGCAGCAAGCTGTCATGGACTCGAGTGCAGGCCTTGGTGGCTGGAGAGACTGCAGCTCCTCTGGAGGCTCCGGGGCAATTGGCACACCCCTCCAAGGAAATGAGGCTTGTGGGATGAGCACTTTGCAAAGAATTGCAAGCAGCCTGCTCCTTTTGATGAGACACATGTGTGGGGAGAGAGACTTGACAGCAGAGAAGAAGCAAGAGGGCAATGAGGGATTGGATTTGCATGCAGCTTGGAGGCTCCATATCTCCTGCTTCGCAAGCAGGGAGTGCCAGGTCTGCCCATCATGCTCCGTTACCAGCTGGGCACCCAGTTTCAGGATCTGCCCTTTCCCAGCCATGAAACCACACCCAGGCTGCACCCTGAGCCCTGCCAAGGGGGACCCTTGCCCGCCAGGTGGGCTGAATTGCATGACTGTGTCAGGGGAGAGAAGGCCCTAGGAGGCCTTCAGGGAACTGCCTCAACATAGCCCCGCTCAGGAAAGGCACTCCTCTTTCTGTGACCGGATGCACAATGGAGTATCTGCTTGAGGCAAAGAAGCTCAGCTAGGCGATCCCTGGCTGAAGGCAAAGCAGAGAGTTTTTCGGTGGAGCGCTGGCACCATCTGCCGGCCGACAAGCATGGAAGGAGAATCCTCACTCCAAATGAGGTCCTGAGGAGCTTTCCAAGCAGCAGGCAGGCTGCCTCCAGAAGCTTAGAGAGTCCTGCTTCGGACTATCCTCCGGCAACAGAGTGGGTGCCAAGGGCATGTGGGTTGGAGGGTGCTCGGAAGCTGCAGGGGAGGTTTTCAGCATCCAGTGCTCTCCGATGGAACACACTGCAGGCGCGAGCATCCATGAACTCCTGCAAGGCTTTGGAGTGGGAAAGCTGTGCTTAGCAGAGGGCTCCCTGCCAAATGCTGCAGGCCTATGTGGATGGCGAAGCTGCAGCTGTCTTGCAGTCTGCTTGTCCAGAGGTGCGTGTGCCCTGGTCCAGAGTGCTGTAGGAGGAGCTCCTAGCAACGGGAGAGCAAGCACCTTGTTTCCTTGGCATAGAATGGCCTGTGCACACAGAGGCCTGTCAGCAGTGAAGACAACGCAGGCAGCAAGAGGGGTGGCAGGCAGCTAAGTGGCGGCAGGCGTCCTGCTTGAAAGTGGGGTCATGACTGTTTTGTCCTCAGGCCCCAGTGTCCACGTGCACACACTGCCTCTGGACCTGCAGCTTCCGAGCAGTGCAAGAGAAACACAAGCAACACCCTGGGGCCTTCTCGAATGAACGGTGCTCCATCGAGGTCCTGCTGGCTGGCAGTGGCCTAGGCCAGCAAAGGCCCTAGGGAGGCCACGCTGAGGCTGGGATGGTTCCTGACCTAGCAGTGCCCAGGGCAAGCCTGGGACTGGAGGCCAGGCTGCAGGCTCATTCCAGCTTGGGCCTGGTGCAGAGAGCCTTCAGCTAAGACTTCCATGGGGAATGGTATGCGTAGTGATTTTTGCCTGCAATCCTCGTTCCTAACTCTCGCCAAACAGCCTGTTAGCCCACACTTGCTAGACGTGTGTTCCTGAGGCAGTTGGACAATAGGGCAAGTGGAGGCTCACCCAGCATGGGACGCCTGCCTTGAACATTGCCCTGGGTGCAAAGAGGATTCCCTGCACCTCTGGCACTGGGGAGAGCATTTCTGCACACAGGAGACACTTGGCAAACACAGTTTCTCCCCTCGGAAAGTACTGTGAGAAAGAGTCGCCATCCCGGATGCATGGCACTCTCCCTTCGAAGCCCTCCATGCAGCAGGCTTTCATGGACTCGGCTGCAGGCTTTGGTAGCTGGAGACACTGCAGCTCCTCTGGAGGCTCAGGGGCAATTGGCACACCCCTCCAAGGAAATGAGGCTAGTGTGATGAGCTCTTTCCAAAGAATGGCAAGCAGCCTGCTCCTTTCAATGAGACACACGTGTGGGGAGAGATGCTTGGCAGCAGAGAAGAAGCAAGAGGGCAGCCAGGGAGGGATTTGCACACAGCTTGAAGTCCCCAGACCTCCTGATTCGAAACCAGGGAATGCCAGCTCTGCCTGTCAGGCCCCATTCCCTAGTGGGCACCCAGATTCAGGATCTGCCCTTTCCCAGCTATGAAACCACACCCAGGCTGCACCCTGAGCCCTGCCAAGTTGGAACTTTGCTCGCCAGGTGGGCTGAATGGCATGACTGTGTCAGGGGAAAGAAGGACCTAGGAGGCCTTCCGGGAGCTGCCACGACATAGCAGTGCTCAGGAAAAGGCAGTCTCCTTTCTGTAGGCCGGATGCACACTGGAGTTTCCACTTGAGGCAAGGAAGCTCAGCTAGGTGATCCCTGGCTGAAGGCAAAGCAGAGAGTTTTTCAGTGGAGCGCTGGCCCCATCTGCTGGCCGACAAGCATGGGAGGAGAAACCTCGCTGCAAATGAGTTCCTGAAGTGCTTTCCAAGCAGGAGGCAGCATGGCTGCAATAGTTTAGAAAGTCCTGCTTAGGACTACCCTCTGGCAACAGGGTGGGTGCCAAGGGCATGTGGGTTGGAGGGTGCTCAGAAGTCGCAGGGGAGGCTTTGGGCACCCGGTGCTCTCTGATGGAAAACACTGCAGGCCCGAGCATCCATGAATTCCTGCAAGGCTTTGGAGTGGGAAAGCTGTGCTTAGCAGAAGGCTCCCTGCCAAGTGCTGCAGGCCTTTGTGGATGCTGAAGCAGCAGCTGCCTTGAGGCTGCTGGTCCAGGGGCGTGTGTGCCCAGGTCCGGAGTGCTGTAGGAGGAGCTCCTAGCAAGGGGCGAGCAAGCACCTTGTTTCCTTGGCATAGACTGGCCTGTGCACCCTGAGGCCTGCAGACGTGCAGACAGCGCAGGCAGCAAGGGCTTGTGGCAGGCAGATAAGGGGCAGCAGGCGTCTCACTTGAAAGTGGGCTCATGACTCTCTTGTTCTCCGGCCCCTGTGGCCGTGTGCAAGCACAGCCTCTGGACCTGCAGCTTCTGAGCAGTGCAAGAGACACACAGGAAACACCCAGGTGCCTTCTCTAGTGAACGGTGTTCCATCAAGGTCCTGCTTGCTGGCAGGGGCCTAGGCCAGCACAGGTCCTAGGGAGGCCAGGCTGAGGCTGGGATGGGTCCCGACCTAGCAGTGCTCAGGGCAAGCCTGGGACTGGAGGCCAGGCTGCAGGCTCATTCCAGCTTGGGCCTGGTGCAGAAAGCCTTCAGCTAGGACTTCCATGGGGTATAGTCAGCACAGTGGTTTTTGCCTGAAATCCATGTTCCTCACTCGGAGCCCCCTGCCTTTCAGCACACACTCCCTAGAAGTGTGTTCCTGAGGCAGTTGGACAGTTGGGGAAGTGGAGGCTCTCCCAGCATGGGAGGTCTGCCTAGAACCTTGCTCTGGCTGCAAAGAGGATTCCCTGCACCTCTGGCGCTGCGGTGAGATTTTCTGCACACAGGAGACACTTGGCACACACAGTGTTTCCCCATGGAAAGCACTGTGAGGAAGAATCTCTGCCAGGGATGCATGGCACTCTCCCATCGAAGCCCTCCATGCAGCAAGCTGTCATGGACTCGAGTGCAGGCCTTGGTGGCTGGAGAGACTGCAGCTCCTCTGGAGGCTCCGGGGCAATTGGCACACCCCTCCAAGGAAATGAGGCTTGTGGGATGAGCACTTTGCAAAGAATTGCAAGCAGCCTGCTCCTTTTGATGAGACACATGTGTGGGGAGAGAGACTTGACAGCAGAGAAGAAGCAAGAGGGCAATGAGGGATTGGATTTGCATGCAGCTTGGAGGCTCCATATCTCCTGCTTCGCAAGCAGGGAGTGCCAGGTCTGCCCATCATGCTCCATTACCAGCTGGGCACCCAGTTTCAGGATCTGCCCTTTCCCAGCCATGAAACCACACCCAGGCTGCACCCTGAGCCCTGCCAAGGGGGACCCTTGCCCGCCAGGTGGGCTGAATTGCATGACTGTGTCAGGGGAGAGAAGGCCCTAGGAGGCCTTCAGGGAACTGCCTCAACATAGCCCCGCTCAGGAAAGGCACTCCTCTTTCTGTGACCGGATGCACAATGGAGTATCTGCTTGAGGCAAAGAAGCTCAGCTAGGCGATCCCTGGCTGAAGGCAAAGCAGAGAGTTTTTCGGTGGAGCGCTGGCACCATCTGCCGGCCGACAAGCATGGAAGGAGAATCCTCACTCCAAATGAGGTCCTGAGGAGCTTTCCAAGCAGCAGGCAGGCTGCCTCCAGAAGCTTAGAGAGTCCTGCTTCGGACTATCCTCCGGCAACAGAGTGGGTGCCAAGGGCATGTGGGTTGGAGGGTGCTCGGAAGCTGCAGGGGAGGTTTTCAGCATCCAGTGCTCTCCGATGGAACACACTGCAGGCGCGAGCATCCATGAACTCCTGCAAGGCTTTGGAGTGGGAAAGCTGTGCTTAGCAGAGGGCTCCCTGCCAAATGCTGCAGGCCTATGTGGATGGCGAAGCTGCAGCTGTCTTGCAGTCTGCTTGTCCAGAGGTGCGTGTGCCCTGGTCCAGAGTGCTGTAGGAGGAGCTCCTAGCAACGGGAGAGCAAGCACCTTGTTTCCTTGGCATAGAATGGCCTGTGCACACAGAGGCCTGTCAGCAGTGAAGACAACGCAGGCAGCAAGAGGGGTGGCAGGCAGCTAAGTGGCGGCAGGCGTCCTGCTTGAAAGTGGGGTCATGACTGTTTTGTCCTCAGGCCCCAGTGTCCACGTGCACACACTGCCTCTGGACCTGCAGCTTCCGAGCAGTGCAAGAGAAACACAAGCAACACCCTGGGGCCTTCTCGAATGAACGGTGCTCCATCGAGGTCCTGCTGGCTGGCAGTGGCCTAGGCCAGCAAAGGCCCTAGGGAGGCCAGGCTGAGGCTGGGATGGTTCCTGACCTAGCAGTGCCCAGGGCAAGCCTGGGACTGGAGGCCAGGCTGCAGGCTCATTCCAGCTTGGGCCTGGTGCAGAGAGCCTTCAGCTAAGACTTCCATGGGGAATGGTATGCGTACTGATTTTTGCCTGCAATCCTCGTTCCTAACTCTCGCCAAACAGCCTGTTAGCCCACACTTGCTAGACGTGTGTTCCTGAGGCAGTTGGACAATAGGGCAAGTGGAGGCTCACCCAGCATGGGACGCCTGCCTTGAACATTGCCCTGGGTGCAAAGAGGATTCCCTGCACCTCTGGCACTGGGGAGAGCATTTCTGCACACAGGAGACACTTGGCAAACACAGTTTCTCCCCTCGGAAAGTACTGTGAGAAAGAGTCGCCATCCCGGATGCATGGCACTCTCCCTTCGAAGCCCTCCATGCAGCAGGCTTTCATGGACTCGGCTGCAGGCTTTGGTAGCTGGAGACACTGCAGCTCCTCTGGAGGCTCAGGGGCAATTGGCACACCCCTCCAAGGAAATGAGGCTAGTGTGATGAGCTCTTTCCAAAGAATGGCAAGCAGCCTGCTCCTTTCAATGAGACACACGTGTGGGGAGAGATGCTTGGCAGCAGAGAAGAAGCAAGAGGGCAGCCAGGGAGGGATTTGCACACAGCTTGAAGTCCCCAGACCTCCTGATTCGAAACCAGGGAATGCCAGCTCTGCCTGTCAGGCCCCATTCCCTAGTGGGCACCCAGATTCAGGATCTGCCCTTTCCCAGCTATGAAACCACACCCAGGCTGCACCCTGAGCCCTGCCAAGTTGGAACTTTGCTCGCCAGGTGGGCTGAATGGCATGACTGTGTCAGGGGAAAGAAGGACCTAGGAGGCCTTCCGGGAGCTGCCACGACATAGCAGTGCTCAGGAAAAGGCAGTCTCCTTTCTGTAGGCCGGATGCACACTGGAGTTTCCGCTTGAGGCAAGGAAGCTCAGCTAGGTGATCCCTGGCTGAAGGCAAAGCAGAGAGTTTTTCAGTGGAGCGCTGGCCCCATCTGCTGGCCGACAAGCATGGGAGGAGAAACCTCGCTGCAAATGAGTTCCTGAAGTGCTTTCCAAGCAGGAGGCAGCATGGCTGCAATAGTTTAGAAAGTCCTGCTTAGGACTACCCTCTGGCAACAGGGTGGGTGCCAAGGGCATGTGGGTTGGAGGGTGCTCAGAAGTCGCAGGGGAGGCTTTGGGCACCCGGTGCTCTCTGATGGAAAACACTGCAGGCCCGAGCATCCATGAATTCCTGCAAGGCTTTGGAGTGGGAAAGCTGTGCTTAGCAGAAGGCTCCCTGCCAAGTGCTGCAGGCCTTTGTGGATGCTGAAGCAGCAGCTGCCTTGAGGCTGCTGGTCCAGGGGCGTGTGTGCCCAGGTCCGGAGTGCTGTAGGAGGAGCTCCTAGCAAGGGGCGAGCAAGCACCTTGTTTCCTTGGCATAGACTGGCCTGTGCACCCTGAGGCCTGCAGACGTGCAGACAGCGCAGGCAGCAAGGGCTTGTGGCAGGCAGATAAGGGGCAGCAGGCATCTCACTTGAAAGTGGGCTCATGACTCTCTTGTTCTCCGGCCCCTGTGGCCGTGTGCAAGCACAGCCTCTGGACCTGCAGCTTCTGAGCAGTGCAAGAGACACACAGGAAACACCCAGGTGCCTTCTCTAGTGAACGGTGTTCCATCAAGGTCCTGCTTGCTGGCAGGGGCCTAGGCCAGCACAGGTCCTAGGGAGGCCAGGCTGAGGCTGGGATGGGTCCCGACCTAGCAGTGCTCAGGGCAAGCCTGGGACTGGAGGCCAGGCTGCAGGCTCATTCCAGCTTGGGCCTGGTGCAGAAAGCCTTCAGCTAGGACTTCCATGGGGTATAGTCAGCACAGTGGTTTTTGCCTGAAATCCATGTTCCTCACTCGGAGCCCCCTGCCTTTCAGCACACACTCCCTAGAAGTGTGTTCCTGAGGCAGTTGGACAGTTGGGGAAGTGGAGGCTCTCCCAGCATGGGAGGTCTGCCTAGAACCTTGCTCTGGCTGCAAAGAGGATTCCCTGCACCTCTGGCGCTGCGGTGAGATTTTCTGCACACAGGAGACACTTGGCACACACAGTGTTTCCCCATGGAAAGCACTGTGAGGAAGAATCTCTGCCAGGGATGCATGGCACTCTCCCATCGAAGCCCTCCATGCAGCAAGCTGTCATGGACTCGAGTGCAGGCCTTGGTGGCTGGAGAGACTGCAGCTCCTCTGGAGGCTCCGGGGCAATTGGCACACCCCTCCAAGGAAATGAGGCTTGTGGGATGAGCACTTTGCAAAGAATTGCAAGCAGCCTGCTCCTTTTGATGAGACACATGTGTGGGGAGAGAGACTTGACAGCAGAGAAGAAGCAAGAGGGCAATGAGGGATTGGATTTGCATGCAGCTTGGAGGCTCCATATCTCCTGCTTCGCAAGCAGGGAGTGCCAGGTCTGCCCATCATGCTCCATTACCAGCTGGGCACCCAGTTTCAGGATCTGCCCTTTCCCAGCCATGAAACCACACCCAGGCTGCACCCTGAGCCCTGCCAAGGGGGACCCTTGCCCGCCAGGTGGGCTGAATTGCATGACTGTGTCAGGGGAGAGAAGGCCCTAGGAGGCCTTCAGGGAACTGCCTCAACATAGCCCCGCTCAGGAAAGGCACTCCTCTTTCTGTGACCGGATGCACAATGGAGTATCTGCTTGAGGCAAAGAAGCTCAGCTAGGCGATCCCTGGCTGAAGGCAAAGCAGAGAGTTTTTCGGTGGAGCGCTGGCACCATCTGCTGGCCGACAAGCATGGGAGGAGAAACCTCGCTGCAAATGAGTTCCTGAAGTGCTTTCCAAGCAGGAGGCAGCATGGCTGCAATAGTTTAGAAAGTCCTGCTTAGGACTACCCTCTGGCAACAGGGTGGGTGCCAAGGGCATGTGGGTTGGAGGGTGCTCAGAAGTCGCAGGGGAGGCTTTGGGCACCCGGTGCTCTCTGATGGAAAACACTGCAGGCCCGAGCATCCATGAATTCCTGCAAGGCTTTGGAGTGGGAAAGCTGTGCTTAGCAGAAGGCTCCCTGCCAAGTGCTGCAGGCCTTTGTGGATGCTGAAGCAGCAGCTGCCTTGAGGCTGCTGGTCCAGGGGCGTGTGTGCCCAGGTCCGGAGTGCTGTAGGAGGAGCTCCTAGCAAGGGGCGAGCAAGCACCTTGTTTCCTTGGCATAGACTGGCCTGTGCACCCTGAGGCCTGCAGACGTGCAGACAGCGCAGGCAGCAAGGGCTTGTGGCAGGCAGATAAGGGGCAGCAGGCATCTCACTTGAAAGTGGGCTCATGACTCTCTTGTTCTCCGGCCCCTGTGGCCGTGTGCAAGCACAGCCTCTGGACCTGCAGCTTCTGAGCAGTGCAAGAGACACACAGGAAACACCCAGGTGCCTTCTCTAGTGAACGGTGTTCCATCAAGGTCCTGCTTGCTGGCAGGGGCCTAGGCCAGCACAGGTCCTAGGGAGGCCAGGCTGAGGCTGGGATGGGTCCCGACCTAGCAGTGCTCAGGGCAAGCCTGGGACTGGAGGCCAGGCTGCAGGCTCATTCCAGCTTGGGCCTGGTGCAGAAAGCCTTCAGCTAGGACTTCCATGGGGTATAGTCAGCACAGTGGTTTTTGCCTGAAATCCATGTTCCTCACTCGGAGCCCCCTGCCTTTCAGCACACACTCCCTAGAAGTGTGTTCCTGAGGCAGTTGGACAGTTGGGGAAGTGGAGGCTCTCCCAGCATGGGAGGTCTGCCTAGAACCTTGCTCTGGCTGCAAAGAGGATTCCCTGCACCTCTGGCGCTGCGGTGAGATTTTCTGCACACAGGAGACACTTGGCACACACAGTGTTTCCCCATGGAAAGCACTGTGAGGAAGAATCTCTGCCAGGGATGCATGGCACTCTCCCATCGAAGCCCTCCATGCAGCAAGCTGTCATGGACTCGAGTGCAGGCCTTGGTGGCTGGAGAGACTGCAGCTCCTCTGGAGGCTCCGGGGCAATTGGCACACCCCTCCAAGGAAATGAGGCTTGTGGGATGAGCACTTTGCAAAGAATTGCAAGCAGCCTGCTCCTTTTGATGAGACACATGTGTGGGGAGAGAGACTTGACAGCAGAGAAGAAGCAAGAGGGCAATGAGGGATTGGATTTGCATGCAGCTTGGAGGCTCCATATCTCCTGCTTCGCAAGCAGGGAGTGCCAGGTCTGCCCATCATGCTCCATTACCAGCTGGGCACCCAGTTTCAGGATCTGCCCTTTCCCAGCCATGAAACCACACCCAGGCTGCACCCTGAGCCCTGCCAAGGGGGACCCTTGCCCGCCAGGTGGGCTGAATTGCATGACTGTGTCAGGGGAGAGAAGGCCCTAGGAGGCCTTCAGGGAACTGCCTCAACATAGCCCCGCTCAGGAAAGGCACTCCTCTTTCTGTGACCGGATGCACAATGGAGTATCTGCTTGAGGCAAAGAAGCTCAGCTAGGCGATCCCTGGCTGAAGGCAAAGCAGAGAGTTTTTCGGTGGAGCGCTGGCACCATCTGCCGGCCGACAAGCATGGAAGGAGAATCCTCACTCCAAATGAGGTCCTGAGGAGCTTTCCAAGCAGCAGGCAGGCTGCCTCCAGAAGCTTAGAGAGTCCTGCTTCGGACTATCCTCCGGCAACAGAGTGGGTGCCAAGGGCATGTGGGTTGGAGGGTGCTCGGAAGCTGCAGGGGAGGTTTTCAGCATCCAGTGCTCTCCGATGGAACACACTGCAGGCGCGAGCATCCATGAACTCCTGCAAGGCTTTGGAGTGGGAAAGCTGTGCTTAGCAGAGGGCTCCCTGCCAAATGCTGCAGGCCTATGTGGATGGCGAAGCTGCAGCTGTCTTGCAGTCTGCTTGTCCAGAGGTGCGTGTGCCCTGGTCCAGAGTGCTGTAGGAGGAGCTCCTAGCAATGGGAGAGCAAGCACCTTGTTTCCTTGGCATAGAATGGCCTGTGCACACAGAGGCCTGTCAGCAGTGAAGACAACGCAGGCAGCAAGAGGGGTGGCAGGCAGCTAAGTGGCGGCAGGCGTCCTGCTTGAAAGTGGGGTCATGACTGTTTTGTCCTCAGGCCCCAGTGTCCACGTGCACACACTGCCTCTGGACCTGCAGCTTCCGAGCAGTGCAAGAGAAACACAAGCAACACCCTGGGGCCTTCTCGAATGAACGGTGCTCCATCGAGGTCCTGCTGGCTGGCAGTGGCCTAGGCCAGCAAAGGCCCTAGGGAGGCCAGGCTGAGGCTGGGATGGTTCCTGACCTAGCAGTGCCCAGGGCAAGCCTGGGACTGGAGGCCAGGCTGCAGGCTCATTCCAGCTTGGGCCTGGTGCAGAGAGCCTTCAGCTAAGACTTCCATGGGGAATGGTATGCGTACTGATTTTTGCCTGCTATCCTCGTTCCTAACTCTCGCCAAACAGCCTGTTAGCCCACACTTGCTAGACGTGTGTTCCTGAGGCAGTTGGACAATAGGGCAAGTGGAGGCTCACCCAGCATGGGACGCCTGTCTTGAACATTGCCCTGAGTGCAAAGAGGATTCCCTGCACCTCTGGCACTGGGGAGAGCATTTCTGCACACAGGAGACACTTGGCAAACACAGTTTCTCCCCTCGGAAAGTACTGTGAGAAAGAGTCGCCATCCCGGATGCATGGCACTCTCCCTTCGAAGCCCTCCATGCAGCAGGCTTTCATGGACTCGGCTGCAGGCTTTGGTAGCTGGAGACACTGCAGCTCCTCTGGAGGCTCAGGGGCAATTGGCACACCCCTCCAAGGAAATGAGGCTAGTGTGATGAGCTCTTTCCAAAGAATGGCAAGCAGCCTGCTCCTTTCAATGAGACACACGTGTGGGGAGAGATGCTTGGCAGCAGAGAAGAAGCAAGAGGGCAGCCAGGGAGGGATTTGCACACAGCTTGAAGTCCCCAGACCTCCTGATTCGAAACCAGGGAATGCCAGCTCTGCCTGTCAGGCCCCATTCCCTAGTGGGCACCCAGATTCAGGATCTGCCCTTTCCCAGCTATGAAACCACACCCAGGCTGCACCCTGAGCCCTGCCAAGTTGGAACTTTGCTCGCCAGGTGGGCTGAATGGCATGACTGTGTCAGGGGAAAGAAGGACCTAGGAGGCCTTCCGGGAGCTGCCACGACATAGCAGTGCTCAGGAAAAGGCAGTCTCCTTTCTGTAGGCCGGATGCACACTGGAGTTTCCGCTTGAGGCAAGGAAGCTCAGCTAGGTGATCCCTGGCTGAAGGCAAAGCAGAGAGTTTTTCAGTGGAGCGCTGGCCCCATCTGCTGGCCGACAAGCATGGGAGGAGAAACCTCGCTGCAAATGAGTTCCTGAAGTGCTTTCCAAGCAGGAGGCAGCATGGCTGCAATAGTTTAGAAAGTCCTGCTTAGGACTACCCTCTGGCAACAGGGTGGGTGCCAAGGGCATGTGGGTTGGAGGGTGCTCAGAAGTCGCAGGGGAGGCTTTGGGCACCCGGTGCTCTCTGATGGAAAACACTGCAGGCCCGAGCATCCATGAATTCCTGCAAGGCTTTGGAGTGGGAAAGCTGTGCTTAGCAGAAGGCTCCCTGCCAAGTGCTGCAGGCCTTTGTGGATGCTGAAGCAGCAGCTGCCTTGAGGCTGCTGGTCCAGGGGCGTGTGTGCCCAGGTCCGGAGTGCTGTAGGAGGAGCTCCTAGCAAGGGGCGAGCAAGCACCTTGTTTCCTTGGCATAGACTGGCCTGTGCACCCTGAGGCCTGCAGACGTGCAGACAGCGCAGGCAGCAAGGGCTTGTGGCAGGCAGATAAGGGGCAGCAGGCGTCTCACTTGAAAGTGGGCTCATGACTCTCTTGTTCTCCGGCCCCTGTGGCCGTGTGCAAGCACAGCCTCTGGACCTGCAGCTTCTGAGCAGTGCAAGAGACACACAGGAAACACCCAGGTGCCTTCTCTAGTGAACGGTGTTCCATCAAGGTCCTGCTTGCTGGCAGGGGCCTAGGCCAGCACAGGTCCTAGGGAGGCCAGGCTGAGGCTGGGATGGGTCCCGACCTAGCAGTGCTCAGGGCAAGCCTGGGACTGGAGGCCAGGCTGCAGGCTCATTCCAGCTTGGGCCTGGTGCAGAAAGCCTTCAGCTAGGACTTCCATGGGGTATAGTCAGCACAGTGGTTTTTGCCTGAAATCCATGTTCCTCACTCGGAGCCCCCTGCCTTTCAGCACACACTCCCTAGAAGTGTGTTCCTGAGGCAGTTGGACAGTTGGGGAAGTGGAGGCTCTCCCAGCATGGGAGGTCTGCCTAGAACCTTGCTCTGGCTGCAAAGAGGATTCCCTGCACCTCTGGCGCTGCGGTGAGATTTTCTGCACACAGGAGACACTTGGCACACACAGTGTTTCCCCATGGAAAGCACTGTGAGGAAGAATCTCTGCCAGGGATGCATGGCACTCTCCCATCGAAGCCCTCCATGCAGCAAGCTGTCATGGACTCGAGTGCAGGCCTTGGTGGCTGGAGAGACTGCAGCTCCTCTGGAGGCTCCGGGGCAATTGGCACACCCCTCCAAGGAAATGAGGCTTGTGGGATGAGCACTTTGCAAAGAATTGCAAGCAGCCTGCTCCTTTTGATGAGACACATGTGTGGGGAGAGAGACTTGACAGCAGAGAAGAAGCAAGAGGGCAATGAGGGATTGGATTTGCATGCAGCTTGGAGGCTCCATATCTCCTGCTTCGCAAGCAGGGAGTGCCAGGTCTGCCCATCATGCTCCATTACCAGCTGGGCACCCAGTTTCAGGATCTGCCCTTTCCCAGCCATGAAACCACACCCAGGCTGCACCCTGAGCCCTGCCAAGGGGGACCCTTGCCCGCCAGGTGGGCTGAATTGCATGACTGTGTCAGGGGAGAGAAGGCCCTAGGAGGCCTTCAGGGAACTGCCTCAACATAGCCCCGCTCAGGAAAGGCACTCCTCTTTCTGTGACCGGATGCACAATGGAGTATCTGCTTGAGGCAAAGAAGCTCAGCTAGGCGATCCCTGGCTGAAGGCAAAGCAGAGAGTTTTTCGGTGGAGCGCTGGCACCATCTGCCGGCCGACAAGCATGGAAGGAGAATCCTCACTCCAAATGAGGTCCTGAGGAGCTTTCCAAGCAGCAGGCAGGCTGCCTCCAGAAGCTTAGAGAGTCCTGCTTCGGACTATCCTCCGGCAACAGAGTGGGTGCCAAGGGCATGTGGGTTGGAGGGTGCTCGGAAGCTGCAGGGGAGGTTTTCAGCATCCAGTGCTCTCCGATGGAACACACTGCAGGCGCGAGCATCCATGAACTCCTGCAAGGCTTTGGAGTGGGAAAGCTGTGCTTAGCAGAGGGCTCCCTGCCAAATGCTGCAGGCCTATGTGGATGGCGAAGCTGCAGCTGTCTTGCAGTCTGCTTGTCCAGAGGTGCGTGTGCCCTGGTCCAGAGTGCTGTAGGAGGAGCTCCTAGCAACGGGAGAGCAAGCACCTTGTTTCCTTGGCATAGAATGGCCTGTGCACACAGAGGCCTGTCAGCAGTGAAGACAACGCAGGCAGCAAGAGGGGTGGCAGGCAGCTAAGTGGCGGCAGGCGTCCTGCTTGAAAGTGGGGTCATGACTGTTTTGTCCTCAGGCCCCAGTGTCCACGTGCACACACTGCCTCTGGACCTGCAGCTTCCGAGCAGTGCAAGAGAAACACAAGCAACACCCTGGGGCCTTCTCGAATGAACGGTGCTCCATCGAGGTCCTGCTGGCTGGCAGTGGCCTAGGCCAGCAAAGGCCCTAGGGAGGCCAGGCTGAGGCTGGGATGGTTCCTGACCTAGCAGTGCCCAGGGCAAGCCTGGGACTGGAGGCCAGGCTGCAGGCTCATTCCAGCTTGGGCCTGGTGCAGAGAGCCTTCAGCTAAGACTTCCATGGGGAATGGTATGCGTACTGATTTTTGCCTGCTATCCTCGTTCCTAACTCTCGCCAAACAGCCTGTTAGCCCACACTTGCTAGACGTGTGTTCCTGAGGCAGTTGGACAATAGGGCAAGTGGAGGCTCACCCAGCATGGGACGCCTGTCTTGAACATTGCCCTGGGTGCAAAGAGGATTCCCTGCACCTCTGGCACTGGGGAGAGCATTTCTGCACACAGGAGACACTTGGCAAACACAGTTTCTCCCCTCGGAAAGTACTGTGAGAAAGAGTCGCCATCCCGGATGCATGGCACTCTCCCTTCGAAGCCCTCCATGCAGCAGGCTTTCATGGACTCGGCTGCAGGCTTTGGTAGCTGGAGACACTGCAGCTCCTCTGGAGGCTCAGGGGCAATTGGCACACCCCTCCAAGGAAATGAGGCTAGTGTGATGAGCTCTTTCCAAAGAATGGCAAGCAGCCTGCTCCTTTCAATGAGACACACGTGTGGGGAGAGATGCTTGGCAGCAGAGAAGAAGCAAGAGGGCAGCCAGGGAGGGATTTGCACACAGCTTGAAGTCCCCAGACCTCCTGATTCGAAACCAGGGAATGCCAGCTCTGCCTGTCAGGCCCCATTCCCTAGTGGGCACCCAGATTCAGGATCTGCCCTTTCCCAGCTATGAAACCACACCCAGGCTGCACCCTGAGCCCTGCCAAGTTGGAACTTTGCTCGCCAGGTGGGCTGAATGGCATGACTGTGTCAGGGGAAAGAAGGACCTAGGAGGCCTTCCGGGAGCTGCCACGACATAGCAGTGCTCAGGAAAAGGCAGTCTCCTTTCTGTAGGCCGGATGCACACTGGAGTTTCCGCTTGAGGCAAGGAAGCTCAGCTAGGTGATCCCTGGCTGAAGGCAAAGCAGAGAGTTTTTCAGTGGAGCGCTGGCCCCATCTGCTGGCCGACAAGCATGGGAGGAGAAACCTCGCTGCAAATGAGTTCCTGAAGTGCTTTCCAAGCAGGAGGCAGCATGGCTGCAATAGTTTAGAAAGTCCTGCTTAGGACTACCCTCTGGCAACAGGGTGGGTGCCAAGGGCATGTGGGTTGGAGGGTGCTCAGAAGTCGCAGGGGAGGCTTTGGGCACCCGGTGCTCTCTGATGGAAAACACTGCAGGCCCGAGCATCCATGAATTCCTGCAAGGCTTTGGAGTGGGAAAGCTGTGCTTAGCAGAAGGCTCCCTGCCAAGTGCTGCAGGCCTTTGTGGATGCTGAAGCAGCAGCTGCCTTGAGGCTGCTGGTCCAGGGGCGTGTGTGCCCAGGTCCGGAGTGCTGTAGGAGGAGCTCCTAGCAAGGGGCGAGCAAGCACCTTGTTTCCTTGGCATAGACTGGCCTGTGCACCCTGAGGCCTGCAGACGTGCAGACAGCGCAGGCAGCAAGGGCTTGTGGCAGGCAGATAAGGGGCAGCAGGCGTCTCACTTGAAAGTGGGCTCATGACTCTCTTGTTCTCCGGCCCCTGTGGCCGTGTGCAAGCACAGCCTCTGGACCTGCAGCTTCTGAGCAGTGCAAGAGACACACAGGAAACACCCAGGTGCCTTCTCTAGTGAACGGTGTTCCATCAAGGTCCTGCTTGCTGGCAGGGGCCTAGGCCAGCACAGGTCCTAGGGAGGCCAGGCTGAGGCTGGGATGGGTCCCGACCTAGCAGTGCTCAGGGCAAGCCTGGGACTGGAGGCCAGGCTGCAGGCTCATTCCAGCTTGGGCCTGGTGCAGAAAGCCTTCAGCTAGGACTTCCATGGGGTATAGTCAGCACAGTGGTTTTTGCCTGAAATCCATGTTCCTCACTCGGAGCCCCCTGCCTTTCAGCACACACTCCCTAGAAGTGTGTTCCTGAGGCAGTTGGACAGTTGGGGAAGTGGAGGCTCTCCCAGCATGGGAGGTCTGCCTAGAACCTTGCTCTGGCTGCAAAGAGGATTCCCTGCACCTCTGGCGCTGGGGTGAGATTTTCTGCACACAGGAGACACTTGGCACACACAGTGTTTCCCCATGGAAAGCACTGTGAGGAAGAATCTCTGCCAGGGATGCATGGCACTCTCCCATCGAAGCCCTCCATGCAGCAAGCTGTCATGGACTCGAGTGCAGGCCTTGGTGGCTGGAGAGACTGCAGCTCCTCTGGAGGCTCCGGGGCAATTGGCACACCCCTCCAAGGAAATGAGGCTTGTGGGATGAGCACTTTGCAAAGAATTGCAAGCAGCCTGCTCCTTTTGATGAGACACATGTGTGGGGAGAGAGACTTGACAGCAGAGAAGAAGCAAGAGGGCAATGAGGGATTGGATTTGCATGCAGCTTGGAGGCTCCATATCTCCTGCTTCGCAAGCAGGGAGTGCCAGGTCTGCCCATCATGCTCCGTTACCAGCTGGGCACCCAGTTTCAGGATCTGCCCTTTCCCAGCCATGAAACCACACCCAGGCTGCACCCTGAGCCCTGCCAAGGGGGACCCTTGCCCGCCAGGTGGGCTGAATTGCATGACTGTGTCAGGGGAGAGAAGGCCCTAGGAGGCCTTCAGGGAACTGCCTCAACATAGCCCCGCTCAGGAAAGGCACTCCTCTTTCTGTGACCGGATGCACAATGGAGTATCTGCTTGAGGCAAAGAAGCTCAGCTAGGCGATCCCTGGCTGAAGGCAAAGCAGAGAGTTTTTCGGTGGAGCGCTGGCACCATCTGCCGGCCGACAAGCATGGAAGGAGAATCCTCACTCCAAATGAGGTCCTGAGGAGCTTTCCAAGCAGCAGGCAGGCTGCCTCCAGAAGCTTAGAGAGTCCTGCTTCGGACTATCCTCCGGCAACAGAGTGGGTGCCAAGGGCATGTGGGTTGGAGGGTGCTCGGAAGCTGCAGGGGAGGTTTTCAGCATCCAGTGCTCTCCGATGGAACACACTGCAGGCGCGAGCATCCATGAACTCCTGCAAGGCTTTGGAGTGGGAAAGCTGTGCTTAGCAGAGGGCTCCCTGCCAAATGCTGCAGGCCTATGTGGATGGCGAAGCTGCAGCTGTCTTGCAGTCTGCTTGTCCAGAGGTGCGTGTGCCCTGGTCCAGAGTGCTGTAGGAGGAGCTCCTAGCAACGGGAGAGCAAGCACCTTGTTTCCTTGGCATAGAATGGCCTGTGCACACAGAGGCCTGTCAGCAGTGAAGACAACGCAGGCAGCAAGAGGGGTGGCAGGCAGCTAAGTGGCGGCAGGCGTCCTGCTTGAAAGTGGGGTCATGACTGTTTTGTCCTCAGGCCCCAGTGTCCACGTGCACACACTGCCTCTGGACCTGCAGCTTCCGAGCAGTGCAAGAGAAACACAAGCAACACCCTGGGGCCTTCTCGAATGAACGGTGCTCCATCGAGGTCCTGCTGGCTGGCAGTGGCCTAGGCCAGCAAAGGCCCTAGGGAGGCCACGCTGAGGCTGGGATGGTTCCTGACCTAGCAGTGCCCAGGGCAAGCCTGGGACTGGAGGCCAGGCTGCAGGCTCATTCCAGCTTGGGCCTGGTGCAGAGAGCCTTCAGCTAAGACTTCCATGGGGAATGGTATGCGTAGTGATTTTTGCCTGCAATCCTCGTTCCTAACTCTCGCCAAACAGCCTGTTAGCCCACACTTGCTAGACGTGTGTTCCTGAGGCAGTTGGACAATAGGGCAAGTGGAGGCTCACCCAGCATGGGACGCCTGCCTTGAACATTGCCCTGGGTGCAAAGAGGATTCCCTGCACCTCTGGCACTGGGGAGAGCATTTCTGCACACAGGAGACACTTGGCAAACACAGTTTCTCCCCTCGGAAAGTACTGTGAGAAAGAGTCGCCATCCCGGATGCATGGCACTCTCCCTTCGAAGCCCTCCATGCAGCAGGCTTTCATGGACTCGGCTGCAGGCTTTGGTAGCTGGAGACACTGCAGCTCCTCTGGAGGCTCAGGGGCAATTGGCACACCCCTCCAAGGAAATGAGGCTAGTGTGATGAGCTCTTTCCAAAGAATGGCAAGCAGCCTGCTCCTTTCAATGAGACACACGTGTGGGGAGAGATGCTTGGCAGCAGAGAAGAAGCAAGAGGGCAGCCAGGGAGGGATTTGCACACAGCTTGAAGTCCCCAGACCTCCTGATTCGAAACCAGGGAATGCCAGTTCTGCCTGTCAGGCCCCATTCCCTAGTGGGCACCCAGATTCAGGATCTGCCCTTTCCCAGCTATGAAACCACACCCAGGCTGCACCCTGAGCCCTGCCAAGTTGGAACTTTGCTCGCCAGGTGGGCTGAATGGCATGACTGTGTCAGGGGAAAGAAGGACCTAGGAGGCCTTCCGGGAGCTGCCACGACATAGCAGTGCTCAGGAAAAGGCAGTCTCCTTTCTGTAGGCCGGATGCACACTGGAGTTTCCACTTGAGGCAAGGAAGCTCAGCTAGGTGATCCCTGGCTGAAGGCAAAGCAGAGAGTTTTTCAGTGGAGCGCTGGCCCCATCTGCTGGCCGACAAGCATGGGAGGAGAAACCTCGCTGCAAATGAGTTCCTGAAGTGCTTTCCAAGCAGGAGGCAGCATGGCTGCAATAGTTTAGAAAGTCCTGCTTAGGACTACCCTCTGGCAACAGGGTGGGTGCCAAGGGCATGTGGGTTGGAGGGTGCTCAGAAGTCGCAGGGGAGGCTTTGGGCACCCGGTGCTCTCTGATGGAAAACACTGCAGGCCCGAGCATCCATGAATTCCTGCAAGGCTTTGGAGTGGGAAAGCTGTGCTTAGCAGAAGGCTCCCTGCCAAGTGCTGCAGGCCTTTGTGGATGCTGAAGCAGCAGCTGCCTTGAGGCTGCTGGTCCAGGGGCGTGTGTGCCCAGGTCCGGAGTGCTGTAGGAGGAGCTCCTAGCAAGGGGCGAGCAAGCACCTTGTTTCCTTGGCATAGACTGGCCTGTGCACCCTGAGGCCTGCAGACGTGCAGACAGCGCAGGCAGCAAGGGCTTGTGGCAGGCAGATAAGGGGCAGCAGGCGTCTCACTTGAAAGTGGGCTCATGACTCTCTTGTTCTCCGGCCCCTGTGGCCGTGTGCAAGCACAGCCTCTGGACCTGCAGCTTCTGAGCAGTGCAAGAGACACACAGGAAACACCCAGGTGCCTTCTCTAGTGAACGGTGTTCCATCAAGGTCCTGCTTGCTGGCAGGGGCCTAGGCCAGCACAGGTCCTAGGGAGGCCAGGCTGAGGCTGGGATGGGTCCCGACCTAGCAGTGCTCAGGGCAAGCCTGGGACTGGAGGCCAGGCTGCAGGCTCATTCCAGCTTGGGCCTGGTGCAGAAAGCCTTCAGCTAGGACTTCCATGGGGTATAGTCAGCACAGTGGTTTTTGCCTGAAATCCATGTTCCTCACTCGGAGCCCCCTGCCTTTCAGCACACACTCCCTAGAAGTGTGTTCCTGAGGCAGTTGGACAGTTGGGGAAGTGGAGGCTCTCCCAGCATGGGAGGTCTGCCTAGAACCTTGCTCTGGCTGCAAAGAGGATTCCCTGCACCTCTGGCGCTGCGGTGAGATTTTCTGCACACAGGAGACACTTGGCACACACAGTGTTTCCCCATGGAAAGCACTGTGAGGAAGAATCTCTGCCAGGGATGCATGGCACTCTCCCATCGAAGCCCTCCATGCAGCAAGCTGTCATGGACTCGAGTGCAGGCCTTGGTGGCTGGAGAGACTGCAGCTCCTCTGGAGGCTCCGGGGCAATTGGCACACCCCTCCAAGGAAATGAGGCTTGTGGGATGAGCACTTTGCAAAGAATTGCAAGCAGCCTGCTCCTTTTGATGAGACACATGTGTGGGGAGAGAGACTTGACAGCAGAGAAGAAGCAAGAGGGCAATGAGGGATTGGATTTGCATGCAGCTTGGAGGCTCCATATCTCCTGCTTCGCAAGCAGGGAGTGCCAGGTCTGCCCATCATGCTCCATTACCAGCTGGGCACCCAGTTTCAGGATCTGCCCTTTCCCAGCCATGAAACCACACCCAGGCTGCACCCTGAGCCCTGCCAAGGGGGACCCTTGCCCGCCAGGTGGGCTGAATTGCATGACTGTGTCAGGGGAGAGAAGGCCCTAGGAGGCCTTCAGGGAACTGCCTCAACATAGCCCCGCTCAGGAAAGGCACTCCTCTTTCTGTGACCGGATGCACAATGGAGTATCTGCTTGAGGCAAAGAAGCTCAGCTAGGCGATCCCTGGCTGAAGGCAAAGCAGAGAGTTTTTCGGTGGAGCGCTGGCACCATCTGCCGGCCGACAAGCATGGAAGGAGAATCCTCACTCCAAATGAGGTCCTGAGGAGCTTTCCAAGCAGCAGGCAGGCTGCCTCCAGAAGCTTAGAGAGTCCTGCTTCGGACTATCCTCCGGCAACAGAGTGGGTGCCAAGGGCATGTGGGTTGGAGGGTGCTCGGAAGCTGCAGGGGAGGTTTTCAGCATCCAGTGCTCTCCGATGGAACACACTGCAGGCGCGAGCATCCATGAACTCCTGCAAGGCTTTGGAGTGGGAAAGCTGTGCTTAGCAGAGGGCTCCCTGCCAAATGCTGCAGGCCTATGTGGATGGCGAAGCTGCAGCTGTCTTGCAGTCTGCTTGTCCAGAGGTGCGTGTGCCCTGGTCCAGAGTGCTGTAGGAGGAGCTCCTAGCAACGGGAGAGCAAGCACCTTGTTTCCTTGGCATAGAATGGCCTGTGCACACAGAGGCCTGTCAGCAGTGAAGACAACGCAGGCAGCAAGAGGGGTGGCAGGCAGCTAAGTGGCGGCAGGCGTCCTGCTTGAAAGTGGGGTCATGACTGTTTTGTCCTCAGGCCCCAGTGTCCACGTGCACACACTGCCTCTGGACCTGCAGCTTCCGAGCAGTGCAAGAGAAACACAAGCAACACCCTGGGGCCTTCTCGAATGAACGGTGCTCCATCGAGGTCCTGCTGGCTGGCAGTGGCCTAGGCCAGCAAAGGCCCTAGGGAGGCCAGGCTGAGGCTGGGATGGTTCCTGACCTAGCAGTGCCCAGGGCAAGCCTGGGACTGGAGGCCAGGCTGCAGGCTCATTCCAGCTTGGGCCTGGTGCAGAGAGCCTTCAGCTAAGACTTCCATGGGGAATGGTATGCGTAGTGATTTTTGCCTGCAATCCTCGTTCCTAACTCTCGCCAAACAGCCTGTTAGCCCACACTTGCTAGACGTGTGTTCCTGAGGCAGTTGGACAATAGGGCAAGTGGAGGCTCACCCAGCATGGGACGCCTGCCTTGAACATTGCCCTGGGTGCAAAGAGGATTCCCTGCACCTCTGGCACTGGGGAGAGCATTTCTGCACACAGGAGACACTTGGCAAACACAGTTTCTCCCCTCGGAAAGTACTGTGAGAAAGAGTCGCCATCCCGGATGCATGGCACTCTCCCTTCGAAGCCCTCCATGCAGCAGGCTTTCATGGACTCGGCTGCAGGCTTTGGTAGCTGGAGACACTGCAGCTCCTCTGGAGGCTCAGGGGCAATTGGCACACCCCTCCAAGGAAATGAGGCTAGTGTGATGAGCTCTTTCCAAAGAATGGCAAGCAGCCTGCTCCTTTCAATGAGACACACGTGTGGGGAGAGATGCTTGGCAGCAGAGAAGAAGCAAGAGGGCAGCCAGGGAGGGATTTGCACACAGCTTGAAGTCCCCAGACCTCCTGATTCGAAACCAGGGAATGCCAGCTCTGCCTGTCAGGCCCCATTCCCTAGTGGGCACCCAGATTCAGGATCTGCCCTTTCCCAGCTATGAAACCACACCCAGGCTGCACCCTGAGCCCTGCCAAGTTGGAACTTTGCTCGCCAGGTGGGCTGAATGGCATGACTGTGTCAGGGGAAAGAAGGACCTAGGAGGCCTTCCGGGAGCTGCCACGACATAGCAGTGCTCAGGAAAAGGCAGTCTCCTTTCTGTAGGCCGGATGCACACTGGAGTTTCCGCTTGAGGCAAGGAAGCTCAGCTAGGTGATCCCTGGCTGAAGGCAAAGCAGAGAGTTTTTCAGTGGAGCGCTGGCCCCATCTGCTGGCCGACAAGCATGGGAGGAGAAACCTCGCTGCAAATGAGTTCCTGAAGTGCTTTCCAAGCAGGAGGCAGCATGGCTGCAATAGTTTAGAAAGTCCTGCTTAGGACTACCCTCTGGCAACAGGGTGGGTGCCAAGGGCATGTGGGTTGGAGGGTGCTCAGAAGTCGCAGGGGAGGCTTTGGGCACCCGGTGCTCTCTGATGGAAAACACTGCAGGCCCGAGCATCCATGAATTCCTGCAAGGCTTTGGAGTGGGAAAGCTGTGCTTAGCAGAAGGCTCCCTGCCAAGTGCTGCAGGCCTTTGTGGATGCTGAAGCAGCAGCTGCCTTGAGGCTGCTGGTCCAGGGGCGTGTGTGCCCAGGTCCGGAGTGCTGTAGGAGGAGCTCCTAGCAAGGGGCGAGCAAGCACCTTGTTTCCTTGGCATAGACTGGCCTGTGCACCCTGAGGCCTGCAGACGTGCAGACAGCACAGGCAGCAAGGGCTTGTGGCAGGCAGATAAGGGGCAGCAGGCGTCTCACTTGAAAGTGGGCTCATGACTCTCTTGTTCTCCGGCCCCTGTGGCCGTGTGCAAGCACAGCCTCTGGACCTGCAGCTTCTGAGCAGTGCAAGAGACA
Source organism: Hippopotamus amphibius kiboko (assembly GCF_030028045.1). Taxonomy (NCBI): domain Eukaryota; kingdom Metazoa; phylum Chordata; class Mammalia; order Artiodactyla; family Hippopotamidae; genus Hippopotamus; species Hippopotamus amphibius. The sequence goes on along the minus strand of NC_080187.1, from coordinate 124,513,406 downwards.
CACAGGAAACACCCAGGTGCCTTCTCTAGTGAACGGTGTTCCATCAAGGTCCTGCTTGCTGGCAGGGGCCTAGGCCAGCACAGGTCCTAGGGAGGCCAGGCTGAGGCTGGGATGGGTCCCGACCTAGCAGTGCTCAGGGCAAGCCTGGGACTGGAGGCCAGGCTGCAGGCTCATTCCAGCTTGGGCCTGGTGCAGAAAGCCTTCAGCTAGGACTTCCATGGGGTATAGTCAGCACAGTGGTTTTTGCCTGAAATCCATGTTCCTCACTCGGAGCCCCCTGCCTTTCAGCACACACTCCCTAGAAATGTGTTCCTGAGGCAGTTGGACAGTTGGGGAAGTGGAGGCTCTCCCAGCATGGGAGGTCTGCCTAGAACCTTGCTCTGGCTGCAAAGAGGATTCCCTGCACCTCTGGCACTGGGGTGAGATTTTCTGCACACAGGAGACACTTGGCACACACAGTGTTTCCCCATGGAAAGCACTGTGAGGAAGAATCTCTGCCAGGGATGCATGGCACTCTCCCATCGAAGCCCTCCATGCAGCAAGCTGTCATGGACTCGAGTGCAGGCCTTGGTGGCTGGAGAGACTGCAGCTCCTCTGGAGGCTCCGGGGCAATTGGCACACCCCTCCAAGGAAATGAGGCTTGTGGGATGAGCACTTTGCAAAGAATTGCAAGCAGCCTGCTCCTTTTGATGAGACACATGTGTGGGGAGAGAGACTTGACAGCCGAGAAGAAGCAAGAGGGCAATGAGGGATTGGATTTGCATGCAGCTTGGAGGCTCCATATCTCCTGCTTCGCAAGCAGGGAGTGCCAGGTCTGCCCATCATGCTCCATTACCAGCTGGGCACCCAGTTTCAGGATCTGCCCTTTCCCAGCCATGAAACCACACCCAGGCTGCACCCTGAGCCCTGCCAAGGGGGACCCTTGCCCGCCAGGTGGGCTGAATTGCATGACTGTGTCAGGGGAGAGAAGGCCCTAGGAGGCCTTCAGGGAACTGCCTCAACATAGCCCCGCTCAGGAAAGGCACTCCTCTTTCTGTGACCGGATGCACAATGGAGTATCTGCTTGAGGCAAAGAAGCTCAGCTAGGCGATCCCTGGCTGAAGGCAAAGCAGAGAGTTTTTCGGTGGAGCGCTGGCACCATCTGCCGGCCGACAAGCATGGAAGGAGAATCCTCACTCCAAATGAGGTCCTGAGGAGCTTTCCAAGCAGCAGGCAGGCTGCCTCCAGAAGCTTAGAGAGTCCTGCTTCGGACTATCCTCCGGCAACAGAGTGGGTGCCAAGGGCATGTGGGTTGGAGGGTGCTCGGAAGCTGCAGGGGAGGTTTTCAGCATCCAGTGCTCTCCGATGGAACACACTGCAGGCGCGAGCATCCATGAACTCCTGCAAGGCTTTGGAGTGGGAAAGCTGTGCTTAGCAGAGGGCTCCCTGCCAAATGCTGCAGGCCTATGTGGATGGCGAAGCTGCAGCTGTCTTGCAGTCTGCTTGTCCAGAGGTGCGTGTGCCCTGGTCCAGAGTGCTGTAGGAGGAGCTCCTAGCAACGGGAGAGCAAGCACCTTGTTTCCTTGGCATAGAATGGCCTGTGCACACAGAGGCCTGTCAGCAGTGAAGACAACGCAGGCAGCAAGAGGGGTGGCAGGCAGCTAAGTGGCGGCAGGCGTCCTGCTTGAAAGTGGGGTCATGACTGTTTTGTCCTCAGGCCCCAGTGTCCACGTGCACACACTGCCTCTGGACCTGCAGCTTCCGAGCAGTGCAAGAGAAACACAAGCAACACCCTGGGGCCTTCTCGAATGAACGGTGCTCCATCGAGGTCCTGCTGGCTGGCAGTGGCCTAGGCCAGCAAAGGCCCTAGGGAGGCCAGGCTGAGGCTGGGATGGTTCCTGACCTAGCAGTGCCCAGGGCAAGCCTGGGACTGGAGGCCAGGCTGCCGGCTCATTCCAGCTTGGGCCTGGTGCAGAGAGCCTTCAGCTAAGACTTCCATGGGGAATGGTATGCGTACTGATTTTTGCCTGCTATCCTCGTTCCTAACTCTCGCCAAACAGCCTGTTAGCCCACACTTGCTAGACGTGTGTTCCTGAGGCAGTTGGACAATAGGGCAAGTGGAGGCTCACCCAGCATGGGACGCCTGCCTTGAACATTGCCCTGAGTGCAAAGAGGATTCCCTGCACCTCTGGCACTGGGGAGAGCATTTCTGCACACAGGAGACACTTGGCAAACACAGTTTCTCCCCTCGGAAAGTACTGTGAGAAAGAGTCGCCATCCCGGATGCATGGCACTCTCCCTTCGAAGCCCTCCATGCAGCAGGCTTTCATGGACTCGGCTGCAGGCTTTGGTAGCTGGAGACACTGCAGCTCCTCTGGAGGCTCAGGGGCAATTGGCACACCCCTCCAAGGAAATGAGGCTAGTGTGATGAGCTCTTTCCAAAGAATGGCAAGCAGCCTGCTCCTTTCAATGAGACACACGTGTGGGGAGAGATGCTTGGCAGCAGAGAAGAAGCAAGAGGGCAGCCAGGGAGGGATTTGCACACAGCTTGAAGTCCCCAGACCTCCTGATTCGAAACCAGGGAATGCCAGCTCTGCCTGTCAGGCCCCATTCCCTAGTGGGCACCCAGATTCAGGATCTGCCCTTTCCCAGCTATGAAACCACACCCAGGCTGCACCCTGAGCCCTGCCAAGTTGGAACTTTGCTCGCCAGGTGGGCTGAATGGCATGACTGTGTCAGGGGAAAGAAGGACCTAGGAGGCCTTCCGGGAGCTGCCACGACATAGCAGTGCTCAGGAAAAGGCAGTCTCCTTTCTGTAGGCCGGATGCACACTGGAGTTTCCGCTTGAGGCAAGGAAGCTCAGCTAGGTGATCCCTGGCTGAAGGCAAAGCAGAGAGTTTTTCAGTGGAGCGCTGGCCCCATCTGCTGGCCGACAAGCATGGCAGGAGAAACCTCGCTGCAAATGAGTTCCTGAAGTGCTTTCCAAGCAGGAGGCAGCATGGCTGCAATAGTTTAGAAAGTCCTGCTTAGGACTACCCTCTGGCAACAGGGTGGGTGCCAAGGGCATGTGGGTTGGAGGGTGCTCAGAAGTCGCAGGGGAGGCTTTGGGCACCCGGTGCTCTCTGATGGAAAACACTGCAGGCCCGAGCATCCATGAATTCCTGCAAGGCTTTGGAGTGGGAAAGCTGTGCTTAGCAGAAGGCTCCCTGCCAAGTGCTGCAGGCCTTTGTGGATGCTGAAGCAGCAGCTGCCTTGAGGCTGCTGGTCCAGGGGCGTGTGTGCCCAGGTCCGGAGTGCTGTAGGAGGAGCTCCTAGCAAGGGGCGAGCAAGCACCTTGTTTCCTTGGCATAGACTGGCCTGTGCACCCTGAGGCCTGCAGACGTGCAGACAGCGCAGGCAGCAAGGGCTTGTGGCAGGCAGATAAGGGGCAGCAGGCGTCTCACTTGAAAGTGGGCTCATGACTCTCTTGTTCTCCGGCCCCTGTGGCCGTGTGCAAGCACAGCCTCTGGACCTGCAGCTTCTGAGCAGTGCAAGAGACACACAGGAAACACCCAGGTGCCTTCTCTAGTGAACGGTGTTCCATCAAGGTCCTGCTTGCTGGCAGGGGCCTAGGCCAGCACAGGTCCTAGGGAGGCCAGGCTGAGGCTGGGATGGGTCCCGACCTAGCAGTGCTCAGGGCAAGCCTGGGACTGGAGGCCAGGCTGCAGGCTCATTCCAGCTTGGGCCTGGTGCAGAAAGCCTTCAGCTAGGACTTCCATGGGGTATAGTCAGCACAGTGGTTTTTGCCTGAAATCCATGTTCCTCACTCGGAGCCCCCTGCCTTTCAGCACACACTCCCTAGAAGTGTGTTCCTGAGGCAGTTGGACAGTTGGGGAAGTGGAGGCTCTCCCAGCATGGGAGGTCTGCCTAGAACCTTGCTCTGGCTGCAAAGAGGATTCCCTGCACCTCTGGCGCTGGGGTGAGATTTTCTGCACACAGGAGACACTTGGCACACACAGTGTTTCCCCATGGAAAGCACTGTGAGGAAGAATCTCTGCCAGGGATGCATGGCACTCTCCCATCGAAGCCCTCCATGCAGCAAGCTGTCATGGACTCGAGTGCAGGCCTTGGTGGCTGGAGAGACTGCAGCTCCTCTGGAGGCTCCGGGGCAATTGGCACACCCCTCCAAGGAAATGAGGCTTGTGGGATGAGCACTTTGCAAAGAATTGCAAGCAGCCTGCTCCTTTTGATGAGACACATGTGTGGGGAGAGAGACTTGACAGCAGAGAAGAAGCAAGAGGGCAATGAGGGATTGGATTTGCATGCAGCTTGGAGGCTCCATATCTCCTGCTTCGCAAGCAGGGAGTGCCAGGTCTGCCCATCATGCTCCATTACCAGCTGGGCACCCAGTTTCAGGATCTGCCCTTTCCCAGCCATGAAACCACACCCAGGCTGCACCCTGAGCCCTGCCAAGGGGGACCCTTGCCCGCCAGGTGGGCTGAATTGCATGACTGTGTCAGGGGAGAGAAGGCCCTAGGAGGCCTTCAGGGAACTGCCTCAACATAGCCCCGCTCAGGAAAGGCACTCCTCTTTCTGTGACCGGATGCACAATGGAGTATCTGCTTGAGGCAAAGAAGCTCAGCTAGGCGATCCCTGGCTGAAGGCAAAGCAGAGAGTTTTTCGGTGGAGCGCTGGCACCATCTGCCGGCCGACAAGCATGGAAGGAGAATCCTCACTCCAAATGAGGTCCTGAGGAGCTTTCCAAGCAGCAGGCAGGCTGCCTCCAGAAGCTTAGAGAGTCCTGCTTCGGACTATCCTCCGGCAACAGAGTGGGTGCCAAGGGCACGTGGGTTGGAGGGTGCTCGGAAGCTGCAGGGGAGGTTTTCAGCATCCAGTGCTCTCCGATGGAACACACTGCAGGCGCGAGCATCCATGAACTCCTGCAAGGCTTTGGAGTGGGAAAGCTGTGCTTAGCAGAGGGCTCCCTGCCAAATGCTGCAGGCCTATGTGGATGGCGAAGCTGCAGCTGTCTTGCAGTCTGCTTGTCCAGAGGTGCGTGTGCCCTGGTCCAGAGTGCTGTAGGAGGAGCTCCTAGCAACGGGAGAGCAAGCACCTTGTTTCCTTGGCATAGAATGGCCTGTGCACACAGAGGCCTGTCAGCAGTGAAGACAACGCAGGCAGCAAGAGGGGTGGCAGGCAGCTAAGTGGCGGCAGGCGTCCTGCTTGAAAGTGGGGTCATGACTGTTTTGTCCTCAGGCCCCAGTGTCCACGTGCACACACTGCCTCTGGACCTGCAGCTTCCGAGCAGTGCAAGAGAAACACAAGCAACACCCTGGGGCCTTCTCGAATGAACGGTGCTCCATCGAGGTCCTGCTGGCTGGCAGTGGCCTAGGCCAGCAAAGGCCCTAGGGAGGCCAGGCTGAGGCTGGGGTTGTTCCTGACCTAGCAGTGCCCAGGGCAAGCCTGGGACTGGAGGCCAGGCTGCAGGCTCATTCCAGCTTGGGCCTGGTGCAGAGAGCCTTCAGCTAAGACTTCCATGGGGAATGGTATGCGTACTGATTTTTGCCTGCAATCCTCGTTCCTAACTCTCGCCAAACAGCCTGTTAGCCCACACTTGCTAGACGTGTGTTCCTGAGGCAGTTGGACAATAGGGCAAGTGGAGGCTCTCCCAGCATGGGACGCCTGCCTTGAACATTGCCCTCGGTGCAAAGAGGATTCCCTGCACCTCTGGCACTGGGGAGAGCATTTCTGCACACAGGAGACACTTGGCAAACACAGTTTCTCCCCTCGGAAAGTACTGTGAGAAAGAGTCGCCATCCCGGATGCATGGCACTCTCCCTTCGAAGCCCTCCATGCAGCAGGCTTTCATGGACTCGGCTGCAGGCTTTGGTAGCTGGAGACACTGCAGCTCCTCTGGAGGCTCAGGGGCAATTGGCACACCCCTCCAAGGAAATGAGGCTAGTGTGATGAGCTCTTTCCAAAGAATGGCAAGCAGCCTGCTCCTTTCAATGAGACACACGTGTGGGGAGAGATGCTTGGCAGCAGAGAAGAAGCAAGAGGGCAGCCAGGGAGGGATTTGCACACAGCTTGAAGTCCCCAGACCTCCTGATTCGAAACCAGGGAATGCCAGCTCTGCCTGTCAGGCCCCATTCCCTAGTGGGCACCCAGATTCAGGATCTGCCCTTTCCCAGCTATGAAACCACACCCAGGCTGCACCCTGAGCCCTGCCAAGTTGGAACTTTGCTCGCCAGGTGGGCTGAATGGCATGACTGTGTCAGGGGAAAGAAGGACCTAGGAGGCCTTCCGGGAGCTGCCACGACATAGCAGTGCTCAGGAAAAGGCAGTCTCCTTTCTGTAGGCCGGATGCACACTGGAGTTTCCGCTTGAGGCAAGGAAGCTCAGCTAGGTGATCCCTGGCTGAAGGCAAAGCAGAGAGTTTTTCAGTGGAGCGCTGGCCCCATCTGCTGGCCGACAAGCATGGCAGGAGAAACCTCGCTGCAAATGAGTTCCTGAAGTGCTTTCCAAGCAGGAGGCAGCATGGCTGCAATAGTTTAGAAAGTCCTGCTTAGGACTACCCTCTGGCAACAGGGTGGGTGCCAAGGGCATGTGGGTTGGAGGGTGCTCAGAAGTCGCAGGGGAGGCTTTGGGCACCCGGTGCTCTCTGATGGAAAACACTGCAGGCCCGAGCATCCATGAATTCCTGCAAGGCTTTGGAGTGGGAAAGCTGTGCTTAGCAGAAGGCTCCCTGCCAAGTGCTGCAGGCCTTTGTGGATGCTGAAGCAGCAGCTGCCTTGAGGCTGCTGGTCCAGGGGCGTGTGTGCCCAGGTCCGGAGTGCTGTAGGAGGAGCTCCTAGCAAGGGGCGAGCAAGCACCTTGTTTCCTTGGCATAGACTGGCCTGTGCACCCTGAGGCCTGCAGACGTGCAGACAGCGCAGGCAGCAAGGGCTTGTGGCAGGCAGATAAGGGGCAGCAGGCGTCTCACTTGAAAGTGGGCTCATGACTCTCTTGTTCTCCGGCCCCTGTGGCCGTGTGCAAGCACAGCCTCTGGACCTGCAGCTTCTGAGCAGTGCAAGAGACACAAAGGAAACACCCAGGTGCCTTCTCTAGTGAACGGTGTTCCATCAAGGTCCTGCTTGCTGGCAGGGGCCTAGGCCAGCACAGGTCCTAGGGAGGCCAGGCTGAGGCTGGGATGGGTCCCGACCTAGCAGTGCTCAGGGCAAGCCTGGGACTGGAGGCCAGGCTGCAGGCTCATTCCAGCTTGGGCCTGGTGCAGAAAGCCTTCAGCTAGGACTTCCATGGGGTATAGTCAGCACAGTGGTTTTTGCCTGAAATCCATGTTCCTCACTCGGAGCCCCCTGCCTTTCAGCACACACTCCCTAGAAGTGTGTTCCTGAGGCAGTTGGACAGTTGGGGAAGTGGAGGCTCTCCCAGCATGGGAGGTCTGCCTAGAACCTTGCTCTGGCTGCAAAGAGGATTCCCTGCACCTCTGGCGCTGGGGTGAGATTTTCTGCACACAGGAGACACTTGGCACACACAGTGTTTCCCCATGGAAAGCACTGTGAGGAAGAATCTCTGCCAGGGATGCATGGCACTCTCCCATCGAAGCCCTCCATGCAGCAAGCTGTCATGGACTCGAGTGCAGGCCTTGGTGGCTGGAGAGACTGCAGCTCCTCTGGAGGCTCCGGGGCAATTGGCACACCCCTCCAAGGAAATGAGGCTTGTGGGATGAGCACTTTGCAAAGAATTGCAAGCAGCCTGCTCCTTTTGATGAGACACATGTGTGGGGAGAGAGACTTGACAGCAGAGAAGAAGCAAGAGGGCAATGAGGGATTGGATTTGCATGCAGCTTGGAGGCTCCATATCTCCTGCTTCGCAAGCAGGGAGTGCCAGGTCTGCCCATCATGCTCCATTACCAGCTGGGCACCCAGTTTCAGGATCTGCCCTTTCCCAGCCATGAAACCACACCCAGGCTGCACCCTGAGCCCTGCCAAGGGGGACCCTTGCCCGCCAGGTGGGCTGAATTGCATGACTGTGTCAGGGGAGAGAAGGCCCTAGGAGGCCTTCAGGGAACTGCCTCAACATAGCCCCGCTCAGGAAAGGCACTCCTCTTTCTGTGACCGGATGCACAATGGAGTATCTGCTTGAGGCAAAGAAGCTCAGCTAGGCGATCCCTGGCTGAAGGCAAAGCAGAGAGTTTTTCGGTGGAGCGCTGGCACCATCTGCCGGCCGACAAGCATGGAAGGAGAATCCTCACTCCAAATGAGGTCCTGAGGAGCTTTCCAAGCAGCAGGCAGGCTGCCTCCAGAAGCTTAGAGAGTCCTGCTTCGGACTATCCTCCGGCAACAGAGTGGGTGCCAAGGGCACGTGGGTTGGAGGGTGCTCGGAAGCTGCAGGGGAGGTTTTCAGCATCCAGTGCTCTCCGATGGAACACACTGCAGGCGCGAGCATCCATGAACTCCTGCAAGGCTTTGGAGTGGGAAAGCTGTGCTTAGCAGAGGGCTCCCTGCCAAATGCTGCAGGCCTATGTGGATGGCGAAGCTGCAGCTGTCTTGCAGTCTGCTTGTCCAGAGGTGCGTGTGCCCTGGTCCAGAGTGCTGTAGGAGGAGCTCCTAGCAACGGGAGAGCAAGCACCTTGTTTCCTTGGCATAGAATGGCCTGTGCACACAGAGGCCTGTCAGCAGTGAAGACAACGCAGGCAGCAAGAGGGGTGGCAGGCAGCTAAGTGGCGGCAGGCGTCCTGCTTGAAAGTGGGGTCATGACTGTTTTGTCCTCAGGCCCCAGTGTCCACGTGCACACACTGCCTCTGGACCTGCAGCTTCCGAGCAGTGCAAGAGAAACACAAGCAACACCCTGGGGCCTTCTCGAATGAACGGTGCTCCATCGAGGTCCTGCTGGCTGGCAGTGGCCTAGGCCAGCAAAGGACCTAGGGAGGCCAGGCTGAGGCTGGGGTTGTTCCTGACCTAGCAGTGCCCAGGGCAAGCCTGGGACTGGAGGCCAGGCTGCAGGCTCATTCCAGCTTGGGCCTGGTGCAGAGAGCCTTCAGCTAAGACTTCCATGGGGAATGGTATGCGTACTGATTTTTGCCTGCAATCCTCGCTCCTAACTCTCGCCAAACAGCCTGTTAGCCCACACTTGCTAGACGTGTGTTCCTGAGGCAGTTGGACAATAGGGCAAGTGGAGGCTCTCCCAGCATGGGACGCCTGCCTTGAACATTGCCCTCGGTGCAAAGAGGATTCCCTGCACCTCTGGCACTGGGGAGAGCATTTCTGCACACAGGAGACACTTGGCAAACACAGTTTCTCCCCTCGGAAAGTACTGTGAGAAAGAGTCACCATCCCGGATGCATGGCACTCTCCCTTCGAAGCCCTCCATGCAGCAGGCTTTCATGGACTCGGCTGCAGGCTTTGGTAGCTGGAGACACTGCAGCTCCTCTGGAGGCTCAGGGGCAATTGGCACACCCCTCCAAGGAAATGAGGCTAGTGTGATGAGCTCTTTCCAAAGAATGGCAAGCAGCCTGCTCCTTTCAATGAGACACACGTGTGGGGAGAGATGCTTGGCAGCAGAGAAGAAGCAAGAGGGCAGCCAGGGAGGGATTTGCACACAGCTTGAAGTCCCCAGACCTCCTGATTCGAAACCAGGGAATGCCAGCTCTGCCTGTCAGGCCCCATTCCCTAGTGGGCACCCAGATTCAGGATCTGCCCTTTCCCAGCTATGAAACCACACCCAGGCTGCACCCTGAGCCCTGCCAAGTTGGAACTTTGCTCACCAGGTGGGCTGAATGGCATGACTGTGTCAGGGGAAAGAAGGACCTAGGAGGCCTTCCGGGAGCTGCCACGACATAGCAGTGCTCAGGAAAAGGCAGTCTCCTTTCTGTAGGCCGGATGCACGCTGGAGTTTCCGCTTGAGGCAAGGAAGCTCAGCTAGGTGATCCCTGGCTGAAGGCAAAGCAGAGAGTTTTTCAGTGGAGCGCTGGCCCCATCTGCTGTCCGACAAGCATGGGAGGAGAAAGCTCGCTGCAAATGAGTTCCTGAAGTGCTTTCCAAGCAGGAGGCAGCATGGCTGCCATAGTTTAGAAAGTCCTGCTTAGGACTACCCTCTGGCAACAGGGTGGGTGCCAAGGGCATGTGGGTTGGAGGGTGCTCAGAAGTCGCAGGGGAGGCTTTGGGCACCCGGTGCTCTCTGATGGAAAACACTGCAGGCCCGAGCATCCATGAATTCCTGCAAGGCTTTGGAGTGGGAAAGCTGTGCTTAGCAGAAGGCTCCCTGCCAAGTGCTGCAGGCCTTTGTGGATGCTGAAGCAGCAGCTGCCTTGCAGGCTGCTGGTCCAGGGGCGTGTGTGCCCAGGTCCAGGGTGCTGTAGGAGGAGCTCCTAGCAAGGGGCGAGCAAGCACCTTGTTTCCTTGGCATAGACTGGCCTGTGCACCCTGAGGCCTGCCAGACGTGCAGACAGCGCAGGCAGCAAGGGCTTGTGGCAGGCAGATAAGGGGCAGCAGGCGTCTCACTTGAAAGTGGGCTCATGACTCTCTTGTTCTCCGGCCCCTGTGGCCGTGTGCAAGCACAGCCTCTGGACCTGCAGCTTCTGAGCAGTGCAAGAGACACACAGGAAACACCCAGGTGCCTTCTCTAGTGAACGGTGTTCCATCAAGGTCCTGCTTGCTGGCAGGGGCCTAGGCCAGCACAGGTCCTAGGGAGGCCAGGCTGAGGCTGGGATGGGTCCCGACCTAGCAGTGCTCAGGGCAAGCCTGGGACTGGAGGCCAGGCTGCAGGCTCATTCCAGCTTGGGCCTGGTGCAGAAAGCCTTCAGCTAGGACTTCCATGGGGTATAGTCAGCACAGTGGTTTTTGCCTGAAATCCATGTTCCTCACTCGGAGCCCCCTGCCTTTCAGCACACACTCCCTAGAAGTGTGTTCCTGAGGCAGTTGGACAGTTGGGGAAGTGGAGGCTCTCCCAGCATGGGAGGTCTGCCTAGAACCTTGCTCTGGCTGCAAAGAGGATTCCCTGCACCTCTGGCGCTGGGGTGAGATTTTCTGCACACAGGAGACACTTGGCACACACAGTGTTTCCCCATGGAAAGCACTGTGAGGAAGAATCTCTGCCAGGGATGCATGGCACTCTCCCATCGAAGCCCTCCATGCAGCAAGCTGTCATGGACTCGAGTGCAGGCCTTGGTGGCTGGAGAGACTGCAGCTCCTCTGGAGGCTCCGGGGCAATTGGCACACCCCTCCAAGGAAATGAGGCTTGTGGGATGAGCACTTTGCAAAGAATTGCAAGCAGCCTGCTCCTTTTGATGAGACACATGTGTGGGGAGAGAGACTTGACAGCAGAGAAGAAGCAAGAGGGCAATGAGGGATTGGATTTGCATGCAGCTTGGAGGCTCCATATCTCCTGCTTCGCAAGCAGGGAGTGCCAGGTCTGCCCATCATGCTCCATTACCAGCTGGGCACCCAGTTTCAGGATCTGCCCTTTCCCAGCCATGAAACCACACCCAGGCTGCACCCTGAGCCCTGCCAAGGGGGACCCTTGCCCGCCAGGTGGGCTGAATTGCATGACTGTGTCAGGGGAGAGAAGGCCCTAGGAGGCCTTCAGGGAACTGCCTCAACATAGCCCCGCTCAGGAAAGGCACTCCTCTTTCTGTGACCGGATGCACAATGGAGTATCTGCTTGAGGCAAAGAAGCTCAGCTAGGCGATCCCTGGCTGAAGGCAAAGCAGAGAGTTTTTCAGTGGAGCGCTGGCACCATCTGCCGGCCGACAAGCATGGAAGGAGAATCCTCACTCCAAATGAGGTCCTGAGGAGCTTTCCAAGCAGCAGGCAGGCTGCCTCCAGAAGCTTAGAGAGTCCTGCTTCGGACTATCCTCCGGCAACAGAGTGGGTGCCAAGGGCATGTGGGTTGGAGGGTGCTCGGAAGCTGCAGGGGAGGTTTTCAGCATCCAGTGCTCTCCGATGGAACACACTGCAGGTGCGAGCATCCATGAACTCCTGCAAGGCTTTGGAGTGGGAAAGCTGTGCTTAGCAGAGGGCTCCCTGCCAAATGCTGCAGGCCTATGTGGATGGCGAAGCTGCAGCTGTCTTGCAGTCTGCTTGTCCAGAGGTGCGTGTGCCCTGGTCCAGAGTGCTGTAGGAGGAGCTTCTAGCAACGGGAGAGCAAGCACCTTGTTTCCTTGGCATAGAATGGCCTGTGCACACAGAGGCCTGTCAGCAGTGAAGACAACGCAGGCAGCAAGAGGGGTGGCAGGCAGCTAAGTGGCGGCAGGCGTCCTGCTTGAAAGTGGGGTCATGACTGTTTTGTCCTCAGGCCCCAGTGTCCACGTGCACACACTGCCTCTGGACCTGCAGCTTCCGAGCAGTGCAAGAGAAACACAAGCAACACCCTGGGGCCTTCTCGAATGAACGGTGCTCCATCGAGGTCCTGCTGGCTGGCAGTGGCCTAGGCCAGCAAAGGCCCTAGGGAGGCCACGCTGAGGCTGGGATGGTTCCTGACCTAGCAGTGCCCAGGGCAAGCCTGGGACTGGAGGCCAGGCTGCAGGCTCATTCCAGCTTGGGCCTGGTGCAGAGAGCCTTCAGCTAAGACTTCCATGGGGAATGGTATGCGTAGTGATTTTTGCCTGCAATCCTCGTTCCTAACTCTCGCCAAACAGCCTGTTAGCCCACACTTGCTAGACGTGTGTTCCTGAGGCAGTTGGACAATAGGGCAAGTGGAGGCTCACCCAGCATGGGACGCCTGCCTTGAACATTGCCCTGGGTGCAAAGAGGATTCCCTGCACCTCTGGCACTGGGGAGAGCATTTCTGCACACAGGAGACACTTGGCAAACACAGTTTCTCCCCTCGGAAAGTACTGTGAGAAAGAGTCGCCATCCCGGATGCATGGCACTCTCCCTTCGAAGCCCTCCATGCAGCAGGCTTTCATGGACTCGGCTGCAGGCTTTGGTAGCTGGAGACACTGCAGCTCCTCTGGAGGCTCAGGGGCAATTGGCACACCCCTCCAAGGAAATGAGGCTAGTGTGATGAGCTCTTTCCAAAGAATGGCAAGCAGCCTGCTCCTGTCAATGAGACACACGTGTGGGGAGAGATGCTTGGCAGCAGAGAAGAAGCAAGAGGGCAGCCAGGGAGGGATTTGCACACAGCTTGAAGTCCCCAGACCTCCTGATTCGAAACCAGGGAATGCCAGCTCTGCCTGTCAGGCCCCATTCCCTAGTGGGCACCCAGATTCAGGATCTGCCCTTTCCCAGCTATGAAACCACACCCAGGCTGCACCCTGAGCCCTGCCATTTGGAACTTTGCTCGCCAGGTGGGCTGAATGGCATGACTGTGTCAGGGGAAAGAAGGACCTAGGAGGTCTTCCGGGAACTGCCACGACATAGCAGTGCTCAGGAAAAGGCAGTCTCCTTTCTGTAGGCCGGATGCACACTGGAGATTCCACTTGAGGCAAGGAAGCTCAGCTAGGTGATCCCTGGCTGAAGGCAAAGCAGAGAGTTTTTCAGTGGAGCGCTGGCCCCATCTGCTGGCCGACAAGCATGGGAGGAGAAACCTCACTGCAGATGAGTTCCTGAAGTGCTTTCCAAGCAGGAGGCAGCATGGCTCCAATAGTTTAGAAAGTCCTGCTTAGGACTACCCTCTGGCAACAGGGTGGGTGCCAAGGGCATGTGGGTTGGTGGGCGCTCAGAAGTCGCAGGGGAGGCTTTGGGCACCTGGTGCTCTCTGATGGAAAACACTACAGGCCCGAGCATCCATGAATTCCTGCAAGGCTTTGGAGTGGGAAAGCTGTGCTTAGCAGAAGGCTCCCTGCCAAGTGCTGCAGGCCTTTGTGGATGCTGAAGCAGCAGCTGCCTTGCAGGCTGCTGGTCCAGGGGCGTGTGTGCCCAGGTCCGGAGTGCTGTAGGAGGAGCTCCTAGCAAGGGGCGAGCAAGCACCTTGTTTCCTTGGCATAGACTGGCCTGTGCACCCTGAGGCCTGCAGACGTGCAGACAGCGCAGGCAGCAAGGGCTTGTGGCAGGCAGATAAGGGGCAGCAGGCGTCTCACTTGAAAGTGGGCTCATGACTCTCTTGTTCTCCGGCCCCTGTGGCCGTGTGCAAGCACAGCCTCTGGACCTGCAGCTTCTGAGCAGTGCAAGAGACACACAGGAAACACCCAGGTGCCTTCTCTAGTGAACGGTGTTCCATCAAGGTCCTGCTTGCTGGCAGGGGCCTAGGCCAGCACAGGTCCTAGGGAGGCCAGGCTGAGGCTGGGATGGGTCCCGACCTAGCAGTGCTCAGGGCAAGCCTGGGACTGGAGGCCAGGCTGCAGGCTCATTCCAGCTTGGGCCTGGTGCAGAAAGCCTTCAGCTAGGACTTCCATGGGGTATAGTCAGCACAGTGGTTTTTGCCTGAAATCCATGTTCCTCACTCGGAGCCCCCTGCCTTTCAGCACACACTCCCTAGAAGTGTGTTCCTGAGGCAGTTGGACAGTTGGGGAAGTGGAGGCTCTCCCAGCATGGGAGGTCTGCCTAGAACCTTGCTCTGGCTGCAAAGAGGATTCCCTGCACCTCTGGCGCTGCGGTGAGATTTTCTGCACACAGGAGACACTTGGCACACACAGTGTTTCCCCATGGAAAGCACTGTGAGGAAGAATCTCTGCCAGGGATGCATGGCACTCTCCCATCGAAGCCCTCCATGCAGCAAGCTGTCATGGACTCGAGTGCAGGCCTTGGTGGCTGGAGAGACTGCAGCTCCTCTGGAGGCTCCGGGGCAATTGGCACACCCCTCCAAGGAAATGAGGCTTGTGGGATGAGCACTTTGCAAAGAATTGCAAGCAGCCTGCTCCTTTTGATGAGACACATGTGTGGGGAGAGAGACTTGACAGCCGAGAAGAAGCAAGAGGGCAATGAGGGATTGGATTTGCATGCAGCTTGGAGGCTCCATATCTCCTGCTTCGCAAGCAGGGAGTGCCAGGTCTGCCCATCATGCTCCATTACCAGCTGGGCACCCAGTTTCAGGATCTGCCCTTTCCCAGCCATGAAACCACACCCAGGCTGCACCCTGAGCCCTGCCAAGGGGGACCCTTGCTCGCCAGGTGGGCTGAATTGCATGACTGTGTCAGGGGAGAGAAGGCCCTAGGAGGCCTTCAGGGAACTGCCTCAACATAGCCCCGCTCAGGAAAGGCACTCCTCTTTCTGTGACCGGATGCACAATGGAGTATCTGCTTGAGGCAAAGAAGCTCAGCTAGGCGATCCCTGGCTGAAGGCAAAGCAGAGAGTTTTTCGGTGGAGCGCTGGCACCATCTGCCGGCTGACAAGCATGGAAGGAGAATCCTCACTCCAAATGAGGTCCTGAGGAGCTTTCCAAGCAGCAGGCAGGCTGCCTCCAGAAGCTTAGAGAGTCCTGCTTCGGACTATCCTCCGGCAACAGAGTGGGTGCCAAGGGCATGTGGGTTGGAGGGTGCTCGGAAGCTGCAGGGGAGGTTTTCAGCATCCAGTGCTCTCCGATGGAACACACTGCAGGCGCGAGCATCCATGAACTCCTGCAAGGCTTTGGAGTGGGAAAGCTGTGCTTAGCAGAGGGCTCCCTGCCAAATGCTGCAGGCCTATGTGGATGGCGAAGCTGCAGCTGTCTTGCAGTCTGCTTGTCCAGAGGTGCGTGTGCCCTGGTCCAGAGTGCTGTAGGAGGAGCTTCTAGCAACGGGAGAGCAAGCACCTTGTTTCCTTGGCATAGAATGGCCTGTGCACACAGAGGCCTGTCAGCAGTGAAGACAATGCAGGCAGCAAGAGGGGTGGCAGGCAGCTAAGTGGCGGCAGGCGTCCTGCTTGAAAGTGGGGTCATGACTGTTTTGTCCTCAGGCCCCAGTGTCCACGTGCACACACTGCCTCTGGACCTGCAGCTTCCGAGCAGTGCAAGAGAAACACAAGCAACACCCTGGGGCCTTCTCGAATGAACGGTGCTCCATCGAGGTCCTGCTGGCTGGCAGTGGCCTAGGCCAGCAAAGGACCTAGGGAGGCCAGGCTGAGGCTGGGGTTGTTCCTGACCTAGCAGTGCCCAGGGCAAGCCTGGGACTGGAGGCCAGGCTGCAGGCTCATTCCAGCTTGGGCCTGGTGCAGAGAGCCTTCAGCTAAGACTTCCATGGGGAATGGTATGCGTAGTGATTTTTGCCTGCAATCCTCGCTCCTAACTCTCGCCAAACAGCCTGTTAGCCCACACTTGCTAGAAGTGTGTTCCTGAGGCAGTTGGACAATCGGGCAAGTGGAGGCTCTCCCAGCATGGGACGCCTGCCTTGAACATTGCCCTGGGTGCAAAGAGGATTCCCTGCACCTCTGGCACTGGGGAGAGCATTTCTGCACACAGGAGACACTTGGCAAACACAGTTTCTCCCCTCGGAAAGTACTGTGAGAAAGAGTCGCCATCCCGGATGCATGGCACTCTCCCTTCGAAGCCCTCCATGCAGCAGGCTTTCATGGACTCGGCTGCAGGCTTTGGTAGCTGGAGACACTGCAGCTCCTCTGGAGGCTCAGGGGCAATTGGCACACCCCTCCAAGGAAATGAGGCTAGTGTGATGAGCTCTTTCCAAAGAATGGCAAGCAGCCTGCTCCTTTCAATGAGACACACGTGTGGGGAGAGATGCTTGGCAGCAGAGAAGAAGCAAGAGGGCAGCCAGGGAGGGATTTGCACACAGCTTGAAGTCCCCAGACCTCCTGATTCGAAACCAGGGAATGCCAGCTCTGCCTGTCAGGCCCCATTCCCTAGTGGGCACCCAGATTCAGGATCTGCCCTTTCCCAGCTATGAAACCACACCCAGGCTGCACCCTGAGCCCTGCCAAGTTGGAACTTTGCTCGCCAGGTGGGCTGAATGGCATGACTGTGTCAGGGGAAAGAAGGACCTAGGAGGCCTTCCGGGAGCTGCCACGACATAGCAGTGCTCAGGAAAAGGCAGTCTCCTTTCTGTAGGCCGGATGCACACTGGAGTTTCCGCTTGAGGCAAGGAAGCTCAGCTAGGTGATCCCTGGCTGAAGGCAAAGCAGAGAGTTTTTCAGTGGAGCGCTGGCCCCATCTGCTGGCCGACAAGCATGGCAGGAGAAACCTCGCTGGAAATGAGTTCCTGAAGTGCTTTCCAAGCAGGAGGCAGCATGGCTGCAATAGTTTAGAAAGTCCTGCTTAGGACTACCCTCTGGCAACAGGGTGGGTGCCAAGGGCATGTGGGTTGGAGGGTGCTCAGAAGTCGCAGGGGAGGCTTTGGGCACCCGGTGCTCTCTGATGGAAAACACTGCAGGCCCGAGCATCCATGAATTCCTGCAAGGCTTTGGAGTGGGAAAGCTGTGCTTAGCAGAAGGCTCCCTGCCAAGTGCTGCAGGCCTTTGTGGATGCTGAAGCAGCAGCTGCCTTGAGGCTGCTGGTCCAGGGGCGTGTGTGCCCAGGTCCGGAGTGCTGTAGGAGGAGCTCCTAGCAAGGGGCGAGCAAGCACCTTGTTTCCTTGGCATAGACTGGCCTGTGCACCCTGAGGCCTGCAGACGTGCAGACAGCGCAGGCAGCAAGGGCTTGTGGCAGGCAGATAAGGGGCAGCAGGCGTCTCACTTGAAAGTGGGCTCATGACTCTCTTGTTCTCCGGCCCCTGTGGCCGTGTGCAAGCACAGCCTCTGGACCTGCAGCTTCTGAGCAGTGCAAGAGACACACAGGAAACACCCAGGTGCCTTCTCTAGTGAACGGTGTTCCATCAAGGTCCTGCTTGCTGGCAGGGGCCTAGGCCAGCACAGGTCCTAGGGAGGCCAGGCTGAGGCTGGGATGGGTCCCGACCTAGCAGTGCTCAGGGCAAGCCTGGGACTGGAGGCCAGGCTGCAGGCTCATTCCAGCTTGGGCCTGGTGCAGAAAGCCTTCAGCTAGGACTTCCATGGGGTATAGTCAGCACAGTGGTTTTTGCCTGAAATCCATGTTCCTCACTCAGAGCCCCCTGCCTTTCAGCACACACTCCCTAGAAGTGTGTTCCTGAGGCAGTTGGACAGTTGGGGAAGTGGAGGCTCTCCCAGCATGGGAGGTCTGCCTAGAACCTTGCTCTGGCTGCAAAGAGGATTCCCTGCACCTCTGGCGCTGCGGTGAGATTTTCTGCACACAGGAGACACCTGGCACACACAGTGTTTCCCCATGGAAAGCACTGTGAGGAAGAATCTCTGCCAGGGATGCATGGCACTCTCCCATCGAAGCCCTCCATGCAGCAAGCTGTCATGGACTCGAGTGCAGGCCTTGGTGGCTGGAGAGACTGCAGCTCCTCTGGAGGCTCCGGGGCAATTGGCACACCCCTCCAAGGAAATGAGGCTTGTGGGATGAGCACTTTGCAAAGAATTGCAAGCAGCCTGCTCCTTTTGATGAGACACATGTGTGGGGAGAGAGACTTGACAGCAGAGAAGAAGCAAGAGGGCAATGAGGGATTGGATTTGCATGCAGCTTGGAGGCTCCATATCTCCTGCTTCGCAAGCAGGGAGTGCCAGGTCTGCCCATCATGCTCCATTACCAGCTGGGCACCCAGTTTCAGGATCTGCCCTTTCCCAGCCATGAAACCACACCCAGGCTGCACCCTGAGCCCTGCCAAGGGGGACCCTTGCCCGCCAGGTGGGCTGAATTGCATGACTGTGTCAGGGGAGAGAAGGCCCTAGGAGGCCTTCAGGGAACTGCCTCAACATAGCCCCGCTCAGGAAAGGCACTCCTCTTTCTGTGACCAGATGCACAATGGAGTATCTGCTTGAGGCAAAGAAGCTCAGCTAGGCGATCCCTGGCTGAAGGCAAAGCAGAGAGTTTTTCGGTGGAGCGCTGGCACCATCTGCCGGCCGACAAGCATGGAAGGAGAATCCTCACTCCAAATGAGTTCCTGAGGAGCTTTCCAAGCAGCAGGCAGGCTGCCTCCAGAAGCTTAGAGAGTCCTGCTTCGGACTATCCTCCGGCAACAGAGTGGGTGCCAAGGGCATGTGGGTTGGAGGGTGCTCGGAAGCTGCAGGGGAGGTTTTCAGCATCCAGTGCTCTCCGATGGAACACACTGCAGGCGCGAGCATCCATGAACTCCTGCAAGGCTTTGGAGTGGAAAAGCTGTGCTTAGCAGAGGGCTCCCTGCCAAATGCTGCAGGCCTATGTGGATGGCGAAGCTGCAGCTGTCTTGCAGTCTGCTTGTCCAGAGGTGCGTGTGCCCTGGTCCAGAGTGCTGTAGGAGGAGCTCCTAGCAACGGGAGAGCAAGCACCTTGTTTCCTTGGCATAGAATGGCCTGTGCACACAGAGGCCTGTCAGCAGTGAAGACAACGCAGGCAGCAAGAGGGGTGGCAGGCAGCTAAGTGGCGGCAGGCGTCCTGCTTGAAAGTGGGGTCATGACTGTTTTGTCCTCAGGCCCCAGTGTCCACGTGCACACACTGCCTCTGGACCTGCAGCTTCCGAGCAGTGCAAGAGAAACACAAGCAACACCCTGGGGCCTTCTCGAATGAACGGTGCTCCATCGAGGTCCTGCTGGCTGGCAGTGGCCTAGGCCAGCAAAGGCCCTAGGGAGGCCACGCTGAGGCTGGGATGGTTCCTGACCTAGCAGTGCCCAGGGCAAGCCTGGGACTGGAGGCCAGGCTGCAGGCTCATTCCAGCTTGGGCCTGGTGCAGAGAGCCTTCAGCTAAGACTTCCATGGGGAATGGTATGCGTAGTGATTTTTGCCTGCAATCCTCGTTCCTAACTCTCGCCAAACAGCCTGTTAGCCCACACTTGCTAGACGTGTGTTCCTGAGGCAGTTGGACAATAGGGCAAGTGGAGACTCACCCAGCATGGGACGCCTGCCTTGAACATTGCCCTGGGTGCAAAGAGGATTCCCTGCACCTCTGGCACTGGGGAGAGCATTTCTGCACACAGGAGACACTTGGCAAACACAGTTTCTCCCCTCGGAAAGTACTGTGAGAAAGAGTCGCCATCCCGGATGCATGGCACTCTCCCTTCGAAGCCCTCCATGCAGCAGGCTTTCATGGACTCGGCTGCAGGCTTTGGTAGCTGGAGACACTGCAGCTCCTCTGGAGGCTCAGGGGCAATTGGCACACCCCTCCAAGGAAATGAGGCTAGTGTGATGAGCTCTTTCCAAAGAATGGCAAGCAGCCTGCTCCTGTCAATGAGACACACGTGTGGGGAGAGATGCTTGGCAGCAGAGAAGAAGCAAGAGGGCAGCCAGGGAGGGATTTGCACACAGCTTGAAGTCCCCAGACCTCCTGATTCGAAACCAGGGAATGCCAGCTCTGCCTGTCAGGCCCCATTCCCTAGTGGGCACCCAGATTCAGGATCTGCCCTTTCCCAGCTATGAAACCACACCCAGGCTGCACCCTGAGCCCTGCCATTTGGAACTTTGCTCGCCAGGTGGGCTGAATGGCATGACTGTGTCAGGGGAAAGAAGGACCTAGGAGGTCTTCCGGGAACTGCCACGACATAGCAGTGCTCAGGAAAAGGCAGTCTGCTTTCTGTAGGCCGGATGCACACTGGAGTTTCCACTTGAGGCAAGGAAGCTCAGCTAGGTGATCCCTGGCTGAAGGCAAAGCAGAGAGTTTTTCAGTGGAGCGCTGGCCCCATCTGCTGGCCGACAAGCATGGGAGGAGAAACCTCGCTGCAAATGAGTTCCTGAAGTGCTTTCCAAGCAGGAGGCAGCATGGCTGCAATAGTTTAGAAAGTCTTGCTTAGGACTACCCTCTGGCAACAGGGTGGGTGCCAAGGGCATGTGGGTTGGAGGGTGCTCAGAAGTCGCAGGGGAGGCTTTGGGCACCCGGTGCTCTCTGATGGAAAACACTGCAGGCCCGAGCATCCATGAATTCCTGCAAGGCTTTGGAGTGGGAAAGCTGTGCTTAGCAGAAGGCTCCCTGCCAAGTGCTGCAGGCCTTTGTGGATGCTGAAGCAGCAGCTGCCTTGCAGGCTGCTGGTCCAGGGGCGTGTGTGCCCAGGTCCAGAGTGCTGTAGGAGGAGCTCCTAGCAAGGGGCGAGCAAGCACCTTGTTTCCTTGGCATAGACTGGCCTGTGCACCCTGAGGCCTGCCAGACGTGCAGACAGCGCAGGCAGCAAGGGCTTGTGGCAGGCAGATAAGGGGCAGCAGGCGTCTCACTTGAAAGTGGGCTCATGACTCTCTTGTTCTCCGGCCCCTGTGGCCGTGTGCAAGCACAGCCTCTGGACCTGCAGCTTCTGAGCAGTGCAAGAGACACACAGGAAACACCCAGGTGCCTTCTCTAGTGAACGGTGTTCCATCAAGGTCCTGCTTGCTGGCAGGGGCCTAGGCCAGCACAGGTCCTAGGGAGGCCAGGCTGAGGCTGGGATGGGTCCCGACCTAGCAGTGCTCAGGGCAAGCCTGGGACTGGAGGCCAGGCTGCAGGCTCATTCCAGCTTGGGCCTGGTGCAGAAAGCCTTCAGCTAGGACTTCCATGGGGTATAGTCAGCACAGTGGTTTTTGCCTGAAATCCATGTTCCTCACTCGGAGCCCCCTGCCTTTCAGCACACACTCCCTAGAAGTGTGTTCCTGAGGCAGTTGGACAGTTGGGGAAGTGGAGGCTCTCCCAGCATGGGAGGTCTGCCTAGAACCTTGCTCTGGCTGCAAAGAGGATTCCCTGCACCTCTGGCGCTGGGGTGAGATTTTCTGCACACAGGAGACACTTGGCACACACAGTGTTTCCCCATGGAAAGCACTGTGAGGAAGAATCTCTGCCAGGGATGCATGGCACTCTCCCATCGAAGCCCTCCATGCAGCAAGCTGTCATGGACTCGAGTGCAGGCCTTGGTGGCTGGAGAGACTGCAGCTCCTCTGGAGGCTCCGGGGCAATTGGCACACCCCTCCAAGGAAATGAGGCTTGTGGGATGAGCACTTTGCAAAGAATTGCAAGCAGCCTGCTCCTTTTGATGAGACACATGTGTGGGGAGAGAGACTTGACAGCAGAGAAGAAGCAAGAGGGCAATGAGGGATTGGATTTGCATGCAGCTTGGAGGCTCCATATCTCCTGCTTCGCAAGCAGGGAGTGCCAGGTCTGCCCATCATGCTCCGTTACCAGCTGGGCACCCAGTTTCAGGATCTGCCCTTTCCCAGCCATGAAACCACACCCAGGCTGCACCCTGAGCCCTGCCAAGGGGGACCCTTGCCCGCCAGGTGGGCTGAATTGCATGACTGTGTCAGGGGAGAGAAGGCCCTAGGAGGCCTTCAGGGAACTGCCTCAACATAGCCCCGCTCAGGAAAGGCACTCCTCTTTCTGTGACCGGATGCACAATGGAGTATCTGCTTGAGGCAAAGAAGCTCAGCTAGGCGATCCCTGGCTGAAGGCAAAGCAGAGAGTTTTTCGGTGGAGCGCTGGCACCATCTGCCGGCCGACAAGCATGGAAGGAGAATCCTCACTCCAAATGAGGTCCTGAGGAGCTTTCCAAGCAGCAGGCAGGCTGCCTCCAGAAGCTTAGAGAGTCCTGCTTCGGACTATCCTCCGGCAACAGAGTGGGTGCCAAGGGCATGTGGGTTGGAGGGTGCTCGGAAGCTGCAGGGGAGGTTTTCAGCATCCAGTGCTCTCCGATGGAACACACTGCAGGCGCGAGCATCCATGAACTCCTGCAAGGCTTTGGAGTGGGAAAGCTGTGCTTAGCAGAGGGCTCCCTGCCAAATGCTGCAGGCCTATGTGGATGGCGAAGCTGCAGCTGTCTTGCAGTCTGCTTGTCCAGAGGTGCGTGTGCCCTGGTCCAGAGTGCTGTAGGAGGAGCTCCTAGCAACGGGAGAGCAAGCACCTTGTTTCCTTGGCATAGAATGGCCTGTGCACACAGAGGCCTGTCAGCAGTGAAGACAACGCAGGCAGCAAGAGGGGTGGCAGGCAGCTAAGTGGCGGCAGGCGTCCTGCTTGAAAGTGGGGTCATGACTGTTTTGTCCTCAGGCCCCAGTGTCCACGTGCACACACTGCCTCTGGACCTGCAGCTTCCGAGCAGTGCAAGAGAAACACAAGCAACACCCTGGGGCCTTCTCGAATGAACGGTGCTCCATCGAGGTCCTGCTGGCTGGCAGTGGCCTAGGCCAGCAAAGGCCCTAGGGAGGCCACGCTGAGGCTGGGATGGTTCCTGACCTAGCAGTGCCCAGGGCAAGCCTGGGACTGGAGGCCAGGCTGCAGGCTCATTCCAGCTTGGGCCTGGTGCAGAGAGCCTTCAGCTAAGACTTCCATGGGGAATGGTATGCGTAGTGATTTTTGCCTGCAATCCTCATTCCTAACTCTCGCCAAACAGCCTGTTAGCCCACACTTGCTAGACGTGTGTTCCTGAGGCAGTTGGACAATAGGGCAAGTGGAGGCTCACCCAGCATGGGACGCCTGCCTTGAACATTGCCCTGGGTGCAAAGAGGATTCCCTGCACCTCTGGCACTGGGGAGAGCATTTCTGCACACAGGAGACACTTGGCAAACACAGTTTCTCCCCTCGGAAAGTACTGTGAGAAAGAGTCGCCATCCCGGATGCATGGCACTCTCCCTTCGAAGCCCTCCATGCAGCAGGCTTTCATGGACTCAGCTGCAGGCTTTGGTAGCTGGAGACACTGCAGCTCCTCTGGAGGCTCAGGGGCAATTGGCACACCCCTCCAAGGAAATGAGGCTAGTGTGATGAGCTCTTTCCAAAGAATGGCAAGCAGCCTGCTCCTGTCAATGAGACACACGTGTGGGGAGAGATGCTTGGCAGCAGAGAAGAAGCAAGAGGGCAGCCAGGGAGGGATTTACACACAGCTTGAAGTCCCCAGACCTCCTGATTCGAAACCAGGGAATGCCAGCTCTGCCTGTCAGGCCCCATTCCCTAGTGGGCACCCAGATTCAGGATCTGCCCTTTCCCAGCTATGAAACCACACCCAGGCTGCACCCTGAGCCCTGCCATTTGGAACTTTGCTCGCCAGGTGGGCTGAATGGCATGACTGTGTCAGGGGAAAGAAGGACCTAGGAGGTCTTCTGGGAACTGCCACGACATAGCAGTGCTCAGGAAAAGGCAGTCTGCTTTCTGTAGGCCGGATGCACACTGGAGTTTCCACTTGAGGCAAGGAAGCTCAGCTAGGTGATCCCTGGCTGAAGGCAAAGCAGAGAGTTTTTCAGTGGAGCGCTGGCCCCATCTGCTGGCCGACAAGCATGGGAGGAGAAACCTCGCTGCAAATGAGTTCCTGAAGTGCTTTCCAAGCAGGAGGCAGCATGGCTGCAATAGTTTAGAAAGTCTTGCTTAGGACTACCCTCTGGCAACAGGGTGGGTGCCAAGGGCATGTGGGTTGGAGGGTGCTCAGAAGTCGCAGGGGAGGCTTTGGGCACCCGGTGCTCTCTGATGGAAAACACTGCAGGCCCGAGCATCCATGAATTCCTGCAAGGCTTTGGAGTGGGAAAGCTGTGCTTAGCAGAAGGCTCCCTGCCAAGTGCTGCAGGCCTTTGTGGATGCTGAAGCAGCAGCTGCCTTGCAGGCTGCTGGTCCAGGGGCGTGTGTGCCCAGGTCCAGGGTGCTGTAGGAGGAGCTCCTAGCAAGGGGCGAGCAAGCACCTTGTTTCCTTGGCATAGACTGGCCTGTGCACCCTGAGGCCTGCAGACGTGCAGACAGCGCAGGCAGCAAGGGCTTGTGGCAGGCAGATAAGGGGCAGCAGGCGTCTCACTTGAAAGTGGGCTCATGACTCTCTTGTTCTCCGGCCCCTGTGGCCGTGTGCAAGCACAGCCTCTGGACCTGCAGCTTCTGAGCAGTGCAAGAGACACACAGGAAACACCCAGGTGCCTTCTCTAGTGAACGGTGTTCCATCAAGGTCCTGCTTGCTGGCAGGGGCCTAGGCCAGCACAGGTCCTAGGGAGGCCAGGCTGAGGCTGGGATGGGTCCCGACCTAGCAGTGCTCAGGGCAAGCCTGGGACTGGAGGCCAGGCTGCAGGCTCATTCCAGCTTGGGCCTGGTGCAGAAAGCCTTCAGCTAGGACTTCCATGGGGTATAGTCAGCACAGTGGTTTTTGCCTGAAATCCATGTTCCTCACTCGGAGCCCCCTGCCTTTCAGCACACACTCCCTAGAAGTGTGTTCCTGAGGCAGTTGGACAGTTGGGGAAGTGGAGGCTCTCCCAGCATGGGAGGTCTGCCTAGAACCTTGCTCTGGCTGCAAAGAGGATTCCCTGCACCTCTGGCGCTGGGGTGAGATTTTCTGCACACAGGAGACACTTGGCACACACAGTGTTTCCCCATGGAAAGCACTGTGAGGAAGAATCTCTGCCAGGGATGCATGGCACTCTCCCATCGAAGCCCTCCATGCAGCAAGCTGTCATGGACTCGAGTGCAGGCCTTGGTGGCTGGAGAGACTGCAGCTCCTCTGGAGGCTCCGGGGCAATTGGCACACCCCTCCAAGGAAATGAGGCTTGTGGGATGAGCACTTTGCAAAGAATTGCAAGCAGCCTGCTCCTTTTGATGAGACACATGTGTGGGGAGAGAGACTTGACAGCAGAGAAGAAGCAAGAGGGCAATGAGGGATTGGATTTGCATGCAGCTTGGAGGCTCCATATCTCCTGCTTCGCAAGCAGGGAGTGCCAGGTCTGCCCATCATGCTCCGTTACCAGCTGGGCACCCAGTTTCAGGATCTGCCCTTTCCCAGCCATGAAACCACACCCAGGCTGCACCCTGAGCCCTGCCAAGGGGGACCCTTGCCCGCCAGGTGGGCTGAATTGCATGACTGTGTCAGGGGAGAGAAGGCCCTAGGAGGCCTTCAGGGAACTGCCTCAACATAGCCCCGCTCAGGAAAGGCACTCCTCTTTCTGTGACCGGATGCACAATGGAGTATCTGCTTGAGGCAAAGAAGCTCAGCTAGGCGATCCCTGGCTGAAGGCAAAGCAGAGAGTTTTTCGGTGGAGCGCTGGCACCATCTGCCGGCCGACAAGCATGGAAGGAGAATCCTCACTCCAAATGAGGTCCTGAGGAGCTTTCCAAGCAGCAGGCAGGCTGCCTCCAGAAGCTTAGAGAGTCCTGCTTCGGACTATCCTCCGGCAACAGAGTGGGTGCCAAGGGCACGTGGGTTGGAGGGTGCTCGGAAGCTGCAGGGGAGGTTTTCAGCATCCAGTGCTCTCCGATGGAACACACTGCAGGCGCGAGCATCCATGAACTCCTGCAAGGCTTTGGAGTGGGAAAGCTGTGCTTAGCAGAGGGCTCCCTGCCAAATGCTGCAGGCCTATGTGGATGGCGAAGCTGCAGCTGTCTTGCAGTCTGCTTGTCCAGAGGTGCGTGTGCCCTGGTCCAGAGTGCTGTAGGAGGAGCTCCTAGCAACGGGAGAGCAAGCACCTTGTTTCCTTGGCATAGAATGGCCTGTGCACACAGAGGCCTGTCAGCAGTGAAGACAACGCAGGCAGCAAGAGGGGTGGCAGGCAGCTAAGTGGCGGCAGGCGTCCTGCTTGAAAGTGGGGTCATGACTGTTTTGTCCTCAGGCCCCAGTGTCCACGTGCACACACTGCCTCTGGACTTGCAGCTTCCGAGCAGTGCAAGAGAAACGCAAGCAACACCCTGGGGCCTTCTCGAATGAACGGTGCTCCATCGAGGTCCTGCTGGCTGGCAGTGGCCTAGGCCAGCAAAGGACCTAGGGAGGCCATGCTGAGGCTGGGATGGTTCCTGACCTAGCAGTGCCCAGGGCAAGCCTGGGACTGGAGGCCAGGCTGCAGGCTCATTCCAGCTTGGGCCTGGTGCAGAGAGCCTTCAGCTAAGACTTCCATGGGGAATGGTATGCGTAGTGATTTTTGCCTGCAATCCTCGTTCCTAACTCTCGCCAAACAGCCTGTTAGCCCACACTTGCTAGACGTGTGTTCCTGAGGCAGTTGGACAATAGGGCAAGTGGAGGCTCACCCAGCATGGGACGCCTGCCTTGAACATTGCCCTGGGTGCAAAGAGGATTCCCTGCACCTCTGGCACTGGGGAGAGCATTTCTGCACACAGGAGACACTTGGCAAACACAGTTTCTCCCCTCGGAAAGTACTGTGAGAAAGAGTCGCCATCCCGGATGCATGGCACTCTCCCTTCGAAGCCCTCCATGCAGCAGGCTTTCATGGACTCGGCTGCAGGCTTTGGTAGCTGGAGACACTGCAGCTCCTCTGGAGGCTCAGGGGCAATTGGCACACCCCTCCAAGGAAATGAGGCTAGTGTGATGAGCTCTTTCCAAAGAATGGCAAGCAGCCTGCTCCTGTCAATGAGACACACGTGTGGGGAGAGATGCTTGGCAGCAGAGAAGAAGCAAGAGGGCAGCCAGGGAGGGATTTGCACACAGCTTGAAGTCCCCAGACCTCCTGATTCGAAACCAGGGAATGCCAGCTCTGCCTGTCAGGCCCCATTCCCTAGTGGGCACCCAGATTCAGGATCTGCCCTTTCCCAGCTATGAAACCACACCCAGGCTGCACCCTGAGCCCTGCCATTTGGAACTTTGCTCGCCAGGTGGGCTGAATGGCATGACTGTGTCAGGGGAAAGAAGGACCTAGGAGGTCTTCCGGGAACTGCCACGACATAGCAGTGCTCAGGAAAAGGCAGTCTGCTTTCTGTAGGCCGGATGCACACTGGAGTTTCCACTTGAGGCAAGGAAGCTCAGCTAGGTGATCCCTGGCTGAAGGCAAAGCAGAGAGTTTTTCAGTGGAGCGCTGGCCCCATCTGCTGGCCGACAAGCATGGGAGGAGAAACCTCGCTGCAAATGAGTTCCTGAAGTGCTTTCCAAGCAGGAGGCAGCATGGCTGCAATAGTTTAGAAAGTCTTGCTTAGGACTACCCTCTGGCAACAGGGTGGGTGCCAAGGGCATGTGGGTTGGAGGGTGCTCAGAAGTCGCAGGGGAGGCTTTGGGCACCCGGTGCTCTCTGATGGAAAACACTGCAGGCCCGAGCATCCATGAATTCCTGCAAGGCTTTGGAGTGGGAAAGCTGTGCTTAGCAGAAGGCTCCCTGCCAAGTGCTGCAGGCCTTTGTGGATGCTGAAGCAGCAGCTGCCTTGCAGGCTGCTGGTCCAGGGGCGTGTGTGCCCAGGTCCAGAGTGCTGTAGGAGGAGCTCCTAGCAAGGGGCGAGCAAGCACCTTGTTTCCTTGGCATAGACTGGCCTGTGCACCCTGAGGCCTGCCAGACGTGCAGACAGCGCAGGCAGCAAGGGCTTGTGGCAGGCAGATAAGGGGCAGCAGGCGTCTCACTTGAAAGTGGGCTCATGACTCTCTTGTTCTCCGGCCCCTGTGGCCGTGTGCAAGCACAGCCTCTGGACCTGCAGCTTCTGAGCAGTGCAAGAGACACACAGGAAACACCCAGGTGCCTTCTCTAGTGAACGGTGTTCCATCAAGGTCCTGCTTGCTGGCAGGGGCCTAGGCCAGCACAGGTCCTAGGGAGGCCAGGCTGAGGCTGGGATGGGTCCCGACCTAGCAGTGCTCAGGGCAAGCCTGGGACTGGAGGCCAGGCTGCAGGCTCATTCCAGCTTGGGCCTGGTGCAGAAAGCCTTCAGCTAGGACTTCCATGGGGTATAGTCAGCACAGTGGTTTTTGCCTGAAATCCATGTTCCTCACTCGGAGCCCCCTGCCTTTCAGCACACACTCCCTAGAAGTGTGTTCCTGAGGCAGTTGGACAGTTGGGGAAGTGGAGGCTCTCCCAGCATGGGAGGTCTGCCTAGAACCTTGCTCTGGCTGCAAAGAGGATTCCCTGCACCTCTGGCGCTGGGGTGAGATTTTCTGCACACAGGAGACACTTGGCACACACAGTGTTTCCCCATGGAAAGCACTGTGAGGAAGAATCTCTGCCAGGGATGCATGGCACTCTCCCATCGAAGCCCTCCATGCAGCAAGCTGTCATGGACTCGAGTGCAGGCCTTGGTGGCTGGAGAGACTGCAGCTCCTCTGGAGGCTCCGGGGCAATTGGCACACCCCTCCAAGGAAATGAGGCTTGTGGGATGAGCACTTTGCAAAGAATTGCAAGCAGCCTGCTCCTTTTGATGAGACACATGTGTGGGGAGAGAGACTTGACAGCAGAGAAGAAGCAAGAGGGCAATGAGGGATTGGATTTGCATGCAGCTTGGAGGCTCCATATCTCCTGCTTCGCAAGCAGGGAGTGCCAGGTCTGCCCATCATGCTCCGTTACCAGCTGGGCACCCAGTTTCAGGATCTGCCCTTTCCCAGCCATGAAACCACACCCAGGCTGCACCCTGAGCCCTGCCAAGGGGGACCCTTGCCCGCCAGGTGGGCTGAATTGCATGACTGTGTCAGGGGAGAGAAGGCCCTAGGAGGCCTTCAGGGAACTGCCTCAACATAGCCCCGCTCAGGAAAGGCACTCCTCTTTCTGTGACCGGATGCACAATGGAGTATCTGCTTGAGGCAAAGAAGCTCAGCTAGGCGATCCCTGGCTGAAGGCAAAGCAGAGAGTTTTTCGGTGGAGCGCTGGCACCATCTGCCGGCCGACAAGCATGGAAGGAGAATCCTCACTCCAAATGAGGTCCTGAGGAGCTTTCCAAGCAGCAGGCAGGCTGCCTCCAGAAGCTTAGAGAGTCCTGCTTCGGACTATCCTCCGGCAACAGAGTGGGTGCCAAGGGCATGTGGGTTGGAGGGTGCTCGGAAGCTGCAGGGGAGGTTTTCAGCATCCAGTGCTCTCCGATGGAACACACTGCAGGCGCGAGCATCCATGAACTCCTGCAAGGCTTTGGAGTGGGAAAGCTGTGCTTAGCAGAGGGCTCCCTGCCAAATGCTGCAGGCCTATGTGGATGGCGAAGCTGCAGCTGTCTTGCAGTCTGCTTGTCCAGAGGTGCGTGTGCCCTGGTCCAGAGTGCTGTAGGAGGAGCTCCTAGCAACGGGAGAGCAAGCACCTTGTTTCCTTGGCATAGAATGGCCTGTGCACACAGAGGCCTGTCAGCAGTGAAGACAACGCAGGCAGCAAGAGGGGTGGCAGGCAGCTAAGTGGCGGCAGGCGTCCTGCTTGAAAGTGGGGTCATGACTGTTTTGTCCTCAGGCCCCAGTGTCCACGTGCACACACTGCCTCTGGACTTGCAGCTTCCGAGCAGTGCAAGAGAAACGCAAGCAACACCCTGGGGCCTTCTCGAATGAACGGTGCTCCATCGAGGTCCTGCTGGCTGGCAGTGGCCTAGGCCAGCAAAGGACCTAGGGAGGCCAGGCTGAGGCTGGGATGGTTCCTGACCTAGCAGTGCCCAGGGCAAGCCTGGGACTGGAGGCCAGGCTGCAGGCTCATTCCAGCTTGGGCCTGGTGCAGAGAGCCTTCAGCTAAGACTTCCATGGGGAATGGTATGCGTAGTGATTTTTGCCTGCAATCCTCGTTCCTAACTCTCGCCAAACAGCCTGTTAGCCCACACTTGCTAGACGTGTGTTCCTGAGGCAGTTGGACAATAGGGCAAGTGGAGGCTCACCCAGCATGGGACGCCTGCCTTGAACATTGCCCTGGGTGCAAAGAGGATTCCCTGCACCTCTGGCACTGGAGAGAGCATTTCTGCACACAGGAGACACTTGGCAAACACAGTTTCTCCCCTCGGAAAGTACTGTGAGAAAGAGTCGCCATCCCGGATGCATGGCACTCTCCCTTCGAAGCCCTCCATGCAGCAGGCTTTCATGGACTCGGCTGCAGGCTTTGGTAGCTGGAGACACTGCAGCTCCTCTGGAGGCTCAGGGGCAATTGGCACACCCCTCCAAGGAAATGAGGCTAGTGTGATGAGCTCTTTCCAAAGAATGGCAAGCAGCCTGCTCCTGTCAATGAGACACACGTGTGGGGAGAGATGCTTGGCAGCAGAGAAGAAGCAAGAGGGCAGCCAGGGAGGGATTTGCACACAGCTTGAAGTCCCCAGACCTCCTGATTCGAAACCAGGGAATGCCAGCTCTGCCTGTCAGGCCCCATTCCCTAGTGGGCACCCAGATTCAGGATCTGCCCTTTCCCAGCTATGAAACCACACCCAGGCTGCACCCTGAGCCCTGCCATTTGGAACTTTGCTCGCCAGGTGGGCTGAATGGCATGACTGTGTCAGGGGAAAGAAGGACCTAGGAGGTCTTCCGGGAACTGCCACGACATAGCAGTGCTCAGGAAAAGGCAGTCTCCTTTCTGTAGGCCGGATGCACACTGGAGTTTCCACTTGAGGCAAGGAAGCTCAGCTAGGTGATCCCTGGCTGAAGGCAAAGCAGAGAGTTTTTCAGTGGAGCGCTGGCCCCATCTGCTGGCCGACAAGCATGGGAGGAGAAACCTCGCTGCAAATGAGTTCCTGAAGTGCTTTCCAAGCAGGAGGCAGCATGGCTGCAATAGTTTAGAAAGTCTTGCTTAGGACTACCCTCTGGCAACAGGGTGGGTGCCAAGGGCATGTGGGTTGGAGGGTGCTCAGAAGTCGCAGGGGAGGCTTTGGGCACCCGGTGCTCTCTGATGGAAAACACTGCAGGCCCGAGCATCCATGAATTCCTGCAAGGCTTTGGAGTGGGAAAGCTGTGCTTAGCAGAAGGCTCCCTGCCAAGTGCTGCAGGCCTTTGTGGATGCTGAAGCAGCAGCTGCCTTGCAGGCTGCTGGTCCAGGGGCGTGTGTGCCCAGGTCCAGGGTGCTGTAGGAGGAGCTCCTAGCAAGGGGCGAGCAAGCACCTTGTTTCCTTGGCATAGACTGGCCTGTGCACCCTGAGGCCTGCCAGACGTGCAGACAGCGCAGGCAGCAAGGGCTTGTGGCAGGCAGATAAGGGGCAGCAGGCGTCTCACTTGAAAGTGGGCTCATGACTCTCTTGTTCTCCGGCCCCTGTGGCCGTGTGCAAGCACAGCCTCTGGACCTGCAGCTTCTGAGCAGTGCAAGAGACACACAGGAAACACCCAGGTGCCTTCTCTAGTGAACGGTGTTCCATCAAGGTCCTGCTTGCTGGCAGGGGCCTAGGCCAGCACAGGTCCTAGGGAGGCCAGGCTGAGGCTGGGATGGGTCCCGACCTAGCAGTGCTCAGGGCAAGCCTGGGACTGGAGGCCAGGCTGCAGGCTCATTCCAGCTTGGGCCTGGTGCAGAAAGCCTTCAGCTAGGACTTCCATGGGGTATAGTCAGCACAGTGGTTTTTGCCTGAAATCCATGTTCCTCACTCGGAGCCCCCTGCCTTTCAGCACACACTCCCTAGAAGTGTGTTCCTGAGGCAGTTGGACAGTTGGGGAAGTGGAGGCTCTCCCAGCATGGGAGGTCTGCCTAGAACCTTGCTCTGGCTGCAAAGAGGATTCCCTGCACCTCTGGCGCTGGGGTGAGATTTTCTGCACACAGGAGACACTTGGCACACACAGTGTTTCCCCATGGAAAGCACTGTGAGGAAGAATCTCTGCCAGGGATGCATGGCACTCTCCCATCGAAGCCCTCCATGCAGCAAGCTGTCATGGACTCGAGTGCAGGCCTTGGTGGCTGGAGAGACTGCAGCTCCTCTGGAGGCTCCGGGGCAATTGGCACACCCCTCCAAGGAAATGAGGCTTGTGGGATGAGCACTTTGCAAAGAATTGCAAGCAGCCTGCTCCTTTTGATGAGACATGTGTGGGGAGAGAGACTTGACAGCAGAGAAGAAGCAAGAGGGCAATGAGGGATTGGATTTGCATGCAGCTTGGAGGCTCCATATCTCCTGCTTCGCAAGCAGGGAGTGCCAGGTCTGCCCATCATGCTCCGTTACCAGCTGGGCACCCAGTTTCAGGATCTGCCCTTTCCCAGCCATGAAACCACACCCAGGCTGCACCCTGAGCCCTGCCAAGGGGGACCCTTGCCCGCCAGGTGGGCTGAATTGCATGACTGTGTCAGGGGAGAGAAGGCCCTAGGAGGCCTTCAGGGAACTGCCTCAACATAGCCCCGCTCAGGAAAGGCACTCCTCTTTCTGTGACCGGATGCACAATGGAGTATCTGCTTGAGGCAAAGAAGCTCAGCTAGGCGATCCCTGGCTGAAGGCAAAGCAGAGAGTTTTTCGGTGGAGCGCTGGCACCATCTGCCGGCCGACAAGCATGGAAGGAGAATCCTCACTCCAAATGAGGTCCTGAGGAGCTTTCCAAGCAGCAGGCAGGCTGCCTCCAGAAGCTTAGAGAGTCCTGCTTCGGACTATCCTCCGGCAACAGAGTGGGTGCCAAGGGCACGTGGGTTGGAGGGTGCTCGGAAGCTGCAGGGGAGGTTTTCAGCATCCAGTGCTCTCCAATGGAACACACTGCAGGCGCGAGCATCCATGAACTCCTGCAAGGCTTTGGAGTGGGAAAGCTGTGCTTAGCAGAGGGCTCCCTGCCAAATGCTGCAGGCCTATGTGGATGGCGAAGCTGCAGCTGTCTTGCAGTCTGCTTGTCCAGAAGTGCGTGTGCCCTGGTCCAGAGTGCTGTAGGAGGAGCTCCTAGCAACGGGAGAGCAAGCACCTTGTTTCCTTGGCATAGAATGGCCTGTGCACACAGAGGCCTGTCAGCAGTGAAGACAACGCAGGCAGCAAGAGGGGTGGCAGGCAGCTAAGTGGCGGCAGGCGTCCTGCTTGAAAGTGGGGTCATGACTGTTTTGTCCTCAGGCCCCAGTGTCCACGTGCACACACTGCCTCTGGACTTGCAGCTTCCGAGCAGTGCAAGAGAAACACAAGCAACACCCTGGGGCCTTCTCGAATGAACGGTGCTCCATCGAGGTCCTGCTGGCTGGCAGTGGCCTAGGCCAGCAAAGGCCCTAGGGAGGCCAGGCTGAGGCTGGGATGGTTCCTGACCTAGCAGTGCCCAGGGCAAGCCTGGGACTGGAGGCCAGGCTGCAGGCTCATTCCAGCTTGGGCCTGGTGCAGAGAGCCTTCAGCTAAGACTTCCATGGGGAATGGTATGCGTAGTGATTTTTGCCTGCAATCCTCGTTCCTAACTCTCGCCAAACAGCCTGTTAGCCCACACTTGCTAGACGTGTGTTCCTGAGGCAGTTGGACAATAGGGCAAGTGGAGGCTCACCCAGCATGGGACGCCTGCCTTGAACATTGCCCTGGGTGCAAAGAGGATTCCCTGCACCTCTGGCACTGGGGAGAGCATTTCTGCACACAGGAGACACTTGGCAAACACAGTTTCTCCCCTCGGAAAGTACTGTGAGAAAGAGTCGCCATCCCGGATGCATGGCACTCTCCCTTCGAAGCCCTCCATGCAGCAGGCTTTCATGGACTCGGCTGCAGGCTTTGGTAGCTGGAGACACTGCAGCTCCTCTGGAGGCTCAGGGGCAATTGGCACACCCCTCCAAGGAAATGAGGCTAGTGTGATGAGCTCTTTCCAAAGAATGGCAAGCAGCCTGCTCCTTTCAATGAGACACACGTGTGGGGAGAGATGCTTGGCAGCAGAGAAGAAGCAAGAGGGCAGCCAGGGAGGGATTTGCACACAGCTTGAAGTCCCCAGACCTCCTGATTCGAAACCAGGGAATGCCAGCTCTGCCTGTCAGGCCCCATTCCCTAGTGGGCACCCAGATTCAGGATCTGCCCTTTCCCAGCTATGAAACCACACCCAGGCTGCACCCTGAGCCCTGCCAAGTTGGAACTTTGCTCGCCAGGTGGGCTGAATGGCATGACTGTGTCAGGGGAAAGAAGGACCTAGGAGGCCTTCCGGGAACTGCCACGACATAGCAGTGCTCAGGAAAAGGCAGTCTCCTTTCTGTAGGCCGGATGCACACTGGAGTTTCCGCTTGAGGCAAGGAAGCTCAGCTAGGTGATCCCTGGCTGAAGGCAAAGCAGAGAGTTTTTCAGTGGAGCGCTGGCCCCATCTGCTGGCCGACAAGCATGGGAGGAGAAACCTCGCTGCAAATGAGTTCCTGAAGTGCTTTCCAAGCAGGAGGCAGCATGGCTGCAATAGTTTAGAAAGTCTTGCTTAGGACTACCCTCTGGCAACAGGGTGGGTGCCAAGGGCATGTGGGTTGGAGGGTGCTCAGAAGTCGCAGGGGAGGCTTTGGGCACCCGGTGCTCTCTGATGGAAAACACTGCAGGCCCGAGCATCCATGAATTCCTGCAAGGCTTTGGAGTGGGAAAGCTGTGCTTAGCAGAAGGCTCCCTGCCAAGTGCTGCAGGCCTTTGTGGATGCTGAAGCAGCAGCTGCCTTGCAGGCTGCTGGTCCAGGGGCGTGTGTGCCCAGGTCCAGGGTGCTGTAGGAGGAGCTCCTAGCAAGGGGCGAGCAAGCACCTTGTTTCCTTGGCATAGACTGGCCTGTGCACCCTGAGGCCTGCCAGACGTGCAGACAGCGCAGGCAGCAAGGGCTTGTGGCAGGCAGATAAGGGGCAGCAGGCGTCTCACTTGAAAGTGGGCTCATGACTCTCTTGTTCTCCGGCCCCTGTGGCCGTGTGCAAGCACAGCCTCTGGACCTGCAGCTTCTGAGCAGTGCAAGAGACACACAGGAAACACCCAGGTGCCTTCTCTAGTGAACGGTGTTCCATCAAGGTCCTGCTTGCTGGCAGGGGCCTAGGCCAGCACAGGTCCTAGGGAGGCCAGGCTGAGGCTGGGATGGGTCCCGACCTAGCAGTGCTCAGGGCAAGCCTGGGACTGGAGGCCAGGCTGCAGGCTCATTCCAGCTTGGGCCTGGTGCAGAAAGCCTTCAGCTAGGACTTCCATGGGGTATAGTCAGCACAGTGGTTTTTGCCTGAAATCCATGTTCCTCACTCGGAGCCCCCTGCCTTTCAGCACACACTCCCTAGAAGTGTGTTCCTGAGGCAGTTGGACAGTTGGGGAAGTGGAGGCTCTCCCAGCATGGGAGGTCTGCCTAGAACCTTGCTCTGGCTGCAAAGAGGATTCCCTGCACCTCTGGCGCTGGGGTGAGATTTTCTGCACACAGGAGACACTTGGCACACACAGTGTTTCCCCATGGAAAGCACTGTGAGGAAGAATCTCTGCCAGGGATGCATGGCACTCTCCCATCGAAGCCCTCCATGCAGCAAGCTGTCATGGACTCGAGTGCAGGCCTTGGTGGCTGGAGAGACTGCAGCTCCTCTGGAGGCTCCGGGGCAATTGGCACACCCCTCCAAGGAAATGAGGCTTGTGGGATGAGCACTTTGCAAAGAATTGCAAGCAGCCTGCTCCTTTTGATGAGACACATGTGTGGGGAGAGAGACTTGACAGCAGAGAAGAAGCAAGAGGGCAATGAGGGATTGGATTTGCATGCAGCTTGGAGGCTCCATATCTCCTGCTTCGCAAGCAGGGAGTGCCAGGTCTGCCCATCATGCTCCGTTACCAGCTGGGCACCCAGTTTCAGGATCTGCCCTTTCCCAGCCATGAAACCACACCCAGGCTGCACCCTGAGCCCTGCCAAGGGGGACCCTTGCCCGCCAGGTGGGCTGAATTGCATGACTGTGTCAGGGGAGAGAAGGCCCTAGGAGGCCTTCAGGGAACTGCCTCAACATAGCCCCGCTCAGGAAAGGCACTCCTCTTTCTGTGACCGGATGCACAATGGAGTATCTGCTTGAGGCAAAGAAGCTCAGCTAGGCGATCCCTGGCTGAAGGCAAAGCAGAGAGTTTTTCGGTGGAGCGCTGGCACCATCTGCCGGCCGACAAGCATGGAAGGAGAATCCTCACTCCAAATGAGGTCCTGAGGAGCTTTCCAAGCAGCAGGCAGGCTGCCTCCAGAAGCTTAGAGAGTCCTGCTTCGGACTATCCTCCGGCAACAGAGTGGGTGCCAAGGGCACGTGGGTTGGAGGGTGCTCGGAAGCTGCAGGGGAGGTTTTCAGCATCCAGTGCTCTCCGATGGAACACACTGCAGGCGCGAGCATCCATGAACTCCTGCAAGGCTTTGGAGTGGGAAAGCTGTGCTTAGCAGAGGGCTCCCTGCCAAATGCTGCAGGCCTATGTGGATGGCGAAGCTGCAGCTGTCTTGCAGTCTGCTTGTCCAGAAGTGCGTGTGCCCTGGTCCAGAGTGCTGTAGGAGGAGCTCCTAGCAACGGGAGAGCAAGCACCTTGTTTCCTTGGCATAGAATGGCCTGTGCACACAGAGGCCTGTCAGCAGTGAAGACAACGCAGGCAGCAAGAGGGGTGGCAGGCAGCTAAGTGGCGGCAGGCGTCCTGCTTGAAAGTGGGGTCATGACTGTTTTGTCCTCAGGCCCCAGTGTCCACGTGCACACACTGCCTCTGGACTTGCAGCTTCCGAGCAGTGCAAGAGAAACACAAGCAACACCCTGGGGCCTTCTCGAATGAACGGTGCTCCATCGAGGTCCTGCTGGCTGGCAGTGGCCTAGGCCAGCAAAGGCCCTAGGGAGGCCAGGCTGAGGCTGGGATGGTTCCTGACCTAGCAGTGCCCAGGGCAAGCCTGGGACTGGAGGCCAGGCTGCAGGCTCATTCCAGCTTGGGCCTGGTGCAGAGAGCCTTCAGCTAAGACTTCCATGGGGAATGGTATGCGTAGTGATTTTTGCCTGCAATCCTCGTTCCTAACTCTCGCCAAACAGCCTGTTAGCCCACACTTGCTAGACGTGTGTTCCTGAGGCAGTTGGACAATAGGGCAAGTGGAGGCTCACCCAGCATGGGACGCCTGCCTTGAACATTGCCCTGGGTGCAAAGAGGATTCCCTGCACCTCTGGCACTGGGGAGAGCATTTCTGCACACAGGAGACACTTGGCAAACACAGTTTCTCCCCTCGGAAAGTACTGTGAGAAAGAGTCGCCATCCCGGATGCATGGCACTCTCCCTTCGAAGCCCTCCATGCAGCAGGCTTTCATGGACTCGGCTGCAGGCTTTGGTAGCTGGAGACACTGCAGCTCCTCTGGAGGCTCAGGGGCAATTGGCACACCCCTCCAAGGAAATGAGGCTAGTGTGATGAGCTCTTTCCAAAGAATGGCAAGCAGCCTGCTCCTTTCAATGAGACACACGTGTGGGGAGAGATGCTTGGCAGCAGAGAAGAAGCAAGAGGGCAGCCAGGGAGGGATTTGCACACAGCTTGAAGTCCCCAGACCTCCTGATTCGAAACCAGGGAATGCCAGCTCTGCCTGTCAGGCCCCATTCCCTAGTGGGCACCCAGATTCAGGATCTGCCCTTTCCCAGCTATGAAACCACACCCAGGCTGCACCCTGAGCCCTGCCAAGTTGGAACTTTGCTCGCCAGGTGGGCTGAATGGCATGACTGTGTCAGGGGAAAGAAGGACCTAGGAGGCCTTCCGGGAACTGCCACGACATAGCAGTGCTCAGGAAAAGGCAGTCTCCTTTCTGTAGGCCGGATGCACACTGGAGTTTCCGCTTGAGGCAAGGAAGCTCAGCTAGGTGATCCCTGGCTGAAGGCAAAGCAGAGAGTTTTTCAGTGGAGCGCTGGCCCCATCTGCTGGCCGACAAGCATAGGAGGAGAAACCTCGCTGCAAATGAGTTCCTGAAGTGCTTTCCAAGCAGGAGGCAGCATGGCTGCAATAGTTTAGAAAGTCTTGCTTAGGACTACCCTCTGGCAACAGGGTGGGTGCCAAGGGCATGTGGGTTGGAGGGTGCTCAGAAGTCGCAGGGGAGGCTTTGGGCACCCGGTGCTCTCTGATGGAAAACACTGCAGGCCCGAGCATCCATGAATTCCTGCAAGGCTTTGGAGTGGGAAAGCTGTGCTTAGCAGAAGGCTCCCTGCCAAGTGCTGCAGGCCTTTGTGGATGCTGAAGCAGCAGCTGCCTTGCAGGCTGCTGGTCCAGGGGCGTGTGTGCCCAGGTCCAGGGTGCTGTAGGAGGAGCTCCTAGCAAGGGGCGAGCAAGCACCTTGTTTCCTTGGCATAGACTGGCCTGTGCACCCTGAGGCCTGCCAGACGTGCAGACAGCGCAGGCAGCAAGGGCTTGTGGCAGGCAGATAAGGGGCAGCAGGCGTCTCACTTGAAAGTGGGCTCATGACTCTCTTGTTCTCCGGCCCCTGTGGCCGTGTGCAAGCACAGCCTCTGGACCTGCAGCTTCTGAGCAGTGCAAGAGACACACAGGAAACACCCAGGTGCCTTCTCTAGTGAACGGTGTTCCATCAAGGTCCTGCTTGCTGGCAGGGGCCTAGGCCAGCACAGGTCCTAGGGAGGCCAGGCTGAGGCTGGGATGGGTCCCGACCTAGCAGTGCTCAGGGCAAGCCTGGGACTGGAGGCCAGGCTGCAGGCTCATTCCAGCTTGGGCCTGGTGCAGAAAGCCTTCAGCTAGGACTTCCATGGGGTATAGTCAGCACAGTGGTTTTTGCCTGAAATCCATGTTCCTCACTCGGAGCCCCCTGCCTTTCAGCACACACTCCCTAGAAGTGTGTTCCTGAGGCAGTTGGACAGTTGGGGAAGTGGAGGCTCTCCCAGCATGGGAGGTCTGCCTAGAACCTTGCTCTGGCTGCAAAGAGGATTCCCTGCACCTCTGGCGCTGGGGTGAGATTTTCTGCACACAGGAGACACTTGGCACACACAGTGTTTCCCCATGGAAAGCACTGTGAGGAAGAATCTCTGCCAGGGATGCATGGCACTCTCCCATCGAAGCCCTCCATGCAGCAAGCTGTCATGGACTCGAGTGCAGGCCTTGGTGGCTGGAGAGACTGCAGCTCCTCTGGAGGCTCCGGGGCAATTGGCACACCCCTCCAAGGAAATGAGGCTTGTGGGATGAGCACTTTGCAAAGAATTGCAAGCAGCCTGCTCCTTTTGATGAGACACATGTGTGGGGAGAGAGACTTGACAGCAGAGAAGAAGCAAGAGGGCAATGAGGGATTGGATTTGCATGCAGCTTGGAGGCTCCATATCTCCTGCTTCGCAAGCAGGGAGTGCCAGGTCTGCCCATCATGCTCCGTTACCAGCTGGGCACCCAGTTTCAGGATCTGCCCTTTCCCAGCCATGAAACCACACCCAGGCTGCACCCTGAGCCCTGCCAAGGGGGACCCTTGCCCGCCAGGTGGGCTGAATTGCATGACTGTGTCAGGGGAGAGAAGGCCCTAGGAGGCCTTCAGGGAACTGCCTCAACATAGCCCCGCTCAGGAAAGGCACTCCTCTTTCTGTGACCGGATGCACAATGGAGTATCTGCTTGAGGCAAAGAAGCTCAGCTAGGCGATCCCTGGCTGAAGGCAAAGCAGAGAGTTTTTCGGTGGAGCGCTGGCACCATCTGCCGGCCGACAAGCA
This sequence comes from Hippopotamus amphibius kiboko, assembly GCF_030028045.1. NCBI lineage: Eukaryota > Metazoa > Chordata > Mammalia > Artiodactyla > Hippopotamidae > Hippopotamus > Hippopotamus amphibius. The sequence continues at coordinate 124,473,543 of NC_080187.1, read as the reverse complement.
TGGAAGGAGAATCCTCACTCCAAATGAGGTCCTGAGGAGCTTTCCAAGCAGCAGGCAGGCTGCCTCCAGAAGCTTAGAGAGTCCTGCTTCGGACTATCCTCCGGCAACAGAGTGGGTGCCAAGGGCACGTGGGTTGGAGGGTGCTCGGAAGCTGCAGGGGAGGTTTTCAGCATCCAGTGCTCTCCGATGGAACACACTGCAGGCGCGAGCATCCATGAACTCCTGCAAGGCTTTGGAGTGGGAAAGCTGTGCTTAGCAGAGGGCTCCCTGCCAAATGCTGCAGGCCTATGTGGATGGCGAAGCTGCAGCTGTCTTGCAGTCTGCTTGTCCAGAAGTGCGTGTGCCCTGGTCCAGAGTGCTGTAGGAGGAGCTCCTAGCAACGGGAGAGCAAGCACCTTGTTTCCTTGGCATAGAATGGCCTGTGCACACAGAGGCCTGTCAGCAGTGAAGACAACGCAGGCAGCAAGAGGGGTGGCAGGCAGCTAAGTGGCGGCAGGCGTCCTGCTTGAAAGTGGGGTCATGACTGTTTTGTCCTCAGGCCCCAGTGTCCACGTGCACACACTGCCTCTGGACTTGCAGCTTCCGAGCAGTGCAAGAGAAACACAAGCAACACCCTGGGGCCTTCTCGAATGAACGGTGCTCCATCGAGGTCCTGCTGGCTGGCAGTGGCCTAGGCCAGCAAAGGCCCTAGGGAGGCCAGGCTGAGGCTGGGATGGTTCCTGACCTAGCAGTGCCCAGGGCAAGCCTGGGACTGGAGGCCAGGCTGCAGGCTCATTCCAGCTTGGGCCTGGTGCAGAGAGCCTTCAGCTAAGACTTCCATGGGGAATGGTATGCGTAGTGATTTTTGCCTGCAATCCTCGTTCCTAACTCTCGCCAAACAGCCTGTTAGCCCACACTTGCTAGACGTGTGTTCCTGAGGCAGTTGGACAATAGGGCAAGTGGAGGCTCACCCAGCATGGGACGCCTGCCTTGAACATTGCCCTGGGTGCAAAGAGGATTCCCTGCACCTCTGGCACTGGGGAGAGCATTTCTGCACACAGGAGACACTTGGCAAACACAGTTTCTCCCCTCGGAAAGTACTGTGAGAAAGAGTCGCCATCCCGGATGCATGGCACTCTCCCTTCGAAGCCCTCCATGCAGCAGGCTTTCATGGACTCGGCTGCAGGCTTTGGTAGCTGGAGACACTGCAGCTCCTCTGGAGGCTCAGGGGCAATTGGCACACCCCTCCAAGGAAATGAGGCTAGTGTGATGAGCTCTTTCCAAAGAATGGCAAGCAGCCTGCTCCTTTCAATGAGACACACGTGTGGGGAGAGATGCTTGGCAGCAGAGAAGAAGCAAGAGGGCAGCCAGGGAGGGATTTGCACACAGCTTGAAGTCCCCAGACCTCCTGATTCGAAACCAGGGAATGCCAGCTCTGCCTGTCAGGCCCCATTCCCTAGTGGGCACCCAGATTCAGGATCTGCCCTTTCCCAGCTATGAAACCACACCCAGGCTGCACCCTGAGCCCTGCCAAGTTGGAACTTTGCTCGCCAGGTGGGCTGAATGGCATGACTGTGTCAGGGGAAAGAAGGACCTAGGAGGCCTTCCGGGAACTGCCACGACATAGCAGTGCTCAGGAAAAGGCAGTCTCCTTTCTGTAGGCCGGATGCACACTGGAGTTTCCGCTTGAGGCAAGGAAGCTCAGCTAGGTGATCCCTGGCTGAAGGCAAAGCAGAGAGTTTTTCAGTGGAGCGCTGGCCCCATCTGCTGGCCGACAAGCATAGGAGGAGAAACCTCGCTGCAAATGAGTTCCTGAAGTGCTTTCCAAGCAGGAGGCAGCATGGCTGCAATAGTTTAGAAAGTCTTGCTTAGGACTACCCTCTGGCAACAGGGTGGGTGCCAAGGGCATGTGGGTTGGAGGGTGCTCAGAAGTCGCAGGGGAGGCTTTGGGCACCCGGTGCTCTCTGATGGAAAACACTGCAGGCCTGAGCATCCATGAATTCCTGCAAGGCTTTGGAGTGGGAAAGCTGTGCTTAGCAGAAGGCTCCCTGCCAAGTGCTGCAGGCCTTTGTGGATGCTGAAGCAGCAGCTGCCTTGCAGGCTGCTGGTCCAGGGGCGTGTGTGCCCAGGTCCAGGGTGCTGTAGGAGGAGCTCCTAGCAAGGGGCGAGCAAGCACCTTGTTTCCTTGGCATAGACTGGCCTGTGCACCCTGAGGCCTGCCAGACGTGCAGACAGCGCAGGCAGCAAGGGCTTGTGGCAGGCAGATAAGGGGCAGCAGGCGTCTCACTTGAAAGTGGGCTCATGACTCTCTTGTTCTCCGGCCCCTGTGGCCGTGTGCAAGCACAGCCTCTGGACCTGCAGCTTCTGAGCAGTGCAAGAGACACACAGGAAACACCCAGGTGCCTTCTCTAGTGAACGGTGTTCCATCAAGGTCCTGCTTGCTGGCAGGGGCCTAGGCCAGCACAGGTCCTAGGGAGGCCAGGCTGAGGCTGGGATGGGTCCCGACCTAGCAGTGCTCAGGGCAAGCCTGGGACTGGAGGCCAGGCTGCAGGCTCATTCCAGCTTGGGCCTGGTGCAGAAAGCCTTCAGCTAGGACTTCCATGGGGTATAGTCAGCACAGTGGTTTTTGCCTGAAATCCATGTTCCTCACTCGGAGCCCCCTGCCTTTCAGCACACACTCCCTAGAAGTGTGTTCCTGAGGCAGTTGGACAGTTGGGGAAGTGGAGGCTCTCCCAGCATGGGAGGTCTGCCTAGAACCTTGCTCTGGCTGCAAAGAGGATTCCCTGCACCTCTGGCGCTGGGGTGAGATTTTCTGCACACAGGAGACACTTGGCACACACAGTGTTTCCCCATGGAAAGCACTGTGAGGAAGAATCTCTGCCAGGGATGCATGGCACTCTCCCATCGAAGCCCTCCATGCAGCAAGCTGTCATGGACTCGAGTGCAGGCCTTGGTGGCTGGAGAGACTGCAGCTCCTCTGGAGGCTCCGGGGCAATTGGCACACCCCTCCAAGGAAATGAGGCTTGTGGGATGAGCACTTTGCAAAGAATTGCAAGCAGCCTGCTCCTTTTGATGAGACACATGTGTGGGGAGAGAGACTTGACAGCAGAGAAGAAGCAAGAGGGCAATGAGGGATTGGATTTGCATGCAGCTTGGAGGCTCCATATCTCCTGCTTCGCAAGCAGGGAGTGCCAGGTCTGCCCATCATGCTCCGTTACCAGCTGGGCACCCAGTTTCAGGATCTGCCCTTTCCCAGCCATGAAACCACACCCAGGCTGCACCCTGAGCCCTGCCAAGGGGGACCCTTGCCCGCCAGGTGGGCTGAATTGCATGACTGTGTCAGGGGAGAGAAGGCCCTAGGAGGCCTTCAGGGAACTGCCTCAACATAGCCCCGCTCAGGAAAGGCACTCCTCTTTCTGTGACCGGATGCACAATGGAGTATCTGCTTGAGGCAAAGAAGCTCAGCTAGGCGATCCCTGGCTGAAGGCAAAGCAGAGAGTTTTTCGGTGGAGCGCTGGCACCATCTGCCGGCCGACAAGCATGGAAGGAGAATCCTCACTCCAAATGAGGTCCTGAGGAGCTTTCCAAGCAGCAGGCAGGCTGCCTCCAGAAGCTTAGAGAGTCCTGCTTCGGACTATCCTCCGGCAACAGAGTGGGTGCCAAGGGCACGTGGGTTGGAGGGTGCTCGGAAGCTGCAGGGGAGGTTTTCAGCATCCAGTGCTCTCCGATGGAACACACTGCAGGCGCGAGCATCCATGAACTCCTGCAAGGCTTTGGAGTGGGAAAGCTGTGCTTAGCAGAGGGCTCCCTGCCAAATGCTGCAGGCCTATGTGGATGGCGAAGCTGCAGCTGTCTTGCAGTCTGCTTGTCCAGAAGTGCGTGTGCCCTGGTCCAGAGTGCTGTAGGAGGAGCTCCTAGCAACGGGAGAGCAAGCACCTTGTTTCCTTGGCATAGAATGGCCTGTGCACACAGAGGCCTGTCAGCAGTGAAGACAACGCAGGCAGCAAGAGGGGTGGCAGGCAGCTAAGTGGCGGCAGGCGTCCTGCTTGAAAGTGGGGTCATGACTGTTTTGTCCTCAGGCCCCAGTGTCCACGTGCACACACTGCCTCTGGACTTGCAGCTTCCGAGCAGTGCAAGAGAAACACAAGCAACACCCTGGGGCCTTCTCGAATGAACGGTGCTCCATCGAGGTCCTGCTGGCTGGCAGTGGCCTAGGCCAGCAAAGGCCCTAGGGAGGCCAGGCTGAGGCTGGGATGGTTCCTGACCTAGCAGTGCCCAGGGCAAGCCTGGGACTGGAGGCCAGGCTGCAGGCTCATTCCAGCTTGGGCCTGGTGCAGAGAGCCTTCAGCTAAGACTTCCATGGGGAATGGTATGCGTAGTGATTTTTGCCTGCAATCCTCGTTCCTAACTCTCGCCAAACAGCCTGTTAGCCCACACTTGCTAGACGTGTGTTCCTGAGGCAGTTGGACAATAGGGCAAGTGGAGGCTCACCCAGCATGGGACGCCTGCCTTGAACATTGCCCTGGGTGCAAAGAGGATTCCCTGCACCTCTGGCACTGGGGAGAGCATTTCTGCACACAGGAGACACTTGGCAAACACAGTTTCTCCCCTCGGAAAGTACTGTGAGAAAGAGTCGCCATCCCGGATGCATGGCACTCTCCCTTCGAAGCCCTCCATGCAGCAGGCTTTCATGGACTCGGCTGCAGGCTTTGGTAGCTGGAGACACTGCAGCTCCTCTGGAGGCTCAGGGGCAATTGGCACACCCCTCCAAGGAAATGAGGCTAGTGTGATGAGCTCTTTCCAAAGAATGGCAAGCAGCCTGCTCCTTTCAATGAGACACACGTGTGGGGAGAGATGCTTGGCAGCAGAGAAGAAGCAAGAGGGCAGCCAGGGAGGGATTTGCACACAGCTTGAAGTCCCCAGACCTCCTGATTCGAAACCAGGGAATGCCAGCTCTGCCTGTCAGGCCCCATTCCCTAGTGGGCACCCAGATTCAGGATCTGCCCTTTCCCAGCTATGAAACCACACCCAGGCTGCACCCTGAGCCCTGCCAAGTTGGAACTTTGCTCGCCAGGTGGGCTGAATGGCATGACTGTGTCAGGGGAAAGAAGGACCTAGGAGGCCTTCCGGGAGCTGCCACGACATAGCAGTGCTCAGGAAAAGGCAGTCTCCTTTCTGTAGGCCGGATGCACACTGGAGTTTCCGCTTGAGGCAAGGAAGCTCAGCTAGGTGATCCCTGGCTGAAGGCAAAGCAGAGAGTTTTTCAGTGGAGCGCTGGCCCCATCTGCTGGCCGACAAGCATGGCAGGAGAAACCTCGCTGCAAATGAGTTCCTGAAGTGCTTTCCAAGCAGGAGGCAGCATGGCTGCAATAGTTTAGAAAGTCCTGCTTAGGACTACCCTCTGGCAACAGGGTGGGTGCCAAGGGCATGTGGGTTGGAGGGTGCTCAGAAGTCGCAGGGGAGGCTTTGGGCACCCGGTGCTCTCTGATGGAAAACACTGCAGGCCCGAGCATCCATGAATTCCTGCAAGGCTTTGGAGTGGGAAAGCTGTGCTTAGCAGAAGGCTCCCTGCCAAGTGCTGCAGGCCTTTGTGGATGCTGAAGCAGCAGCTGCCTTGAGGCTGCTGGTCCAGGGGCGTGTGTGCCCAGGTCCGGAGTGCTGTAGGAGGAGCTCCTAGCAAGGGGCGAGCAAGCACCTTGTTTCCTTGGCATAGACTGGCCTGTGCACCCTGAGGCCTGCAGACGTGCAGACAGCGCAGGCAGCAAGGGCTTGTGGCAGGCAGATAAGGGGCAGCAGGCGTCTCACTTGAAAGTGGGCTCATGACTCTCTTGTTCTCCGGCCCCTGTGGCCGTGTGCAAGCACAGCCTCTGGACCTGCAGCTTCTGAGCAGTGCAAGAGACACACAGGAAACACCCAGGTGCCTTCTCTAGTGAACGGTGTTCCATCAAGGTCCTGCTTGCTGGCAGGGGCCTAGGCCAGCACAGGTCCTAGGGAGGCCAGGCTGAGGCTGGGATGGGTCCCGACCTAGCAGTGCTCAGGGCAAGCCTGGGACTGGAGGCCAGGCTGCAGGCTCATTCCAGCTTGGGCCTGGTGCAGAAAGCCTTCAGCTAGGACTTCCATGGGGTATAGTCAGCACAGTGGTTTTTGCCTGAAATCCATGTTCCTCACTCGGAGCCCCCTGCCTTTCAGCACACACTCCCTAGAAGTGTGTTCCTGAGGCAGTTGGACAGTTGGGGAAGTGGAGGCTCTCCCAGCATGGGAGGTCTGCCTAGAACCTTGCTCTGGCTGCAAAGAGGATTCCCTGCACCTCTGGCGCTGCGGTGAGATTTTCTGCACACAGGAGACACTTGGCACACACAGTGTTTCCCCATGGAAAGCACTGTGAGGAAGAATCTCTGCCAGGGATGCATGGCACTCTCCCATCGAAGCCCTCCATGCAGCAAGCTGTCATGGACTCGAGTGCAGGCCTTGGTGGCTGGAGAGACTGCAGCTCCTCTGGAGGCTCCGGGGCAATTGGCACACCCCTCCAAGGAAATGAGGCTTGTGGGATGAGCACTTTGCAAAGAATTGCAAGCAGCCTGCTCCTTTTGATGAGACACATGTGTGGGGAGAGAGACTTGACAGCAGAGAAGAAGCAAGAGGGCAATGAGGGATTGGATTTGCATGCAGCTTGGAGGCTCCATATCTCCTGCTTCGCAAGCAGGGAGTGCCAGGTCTGCCCATCATGCTCCATTACCAGCTGGGCACCCAGTTTCAGGATCTGCCCTTTCCCAGCCATGAAACCACACCCAGGCTGCACCCTGAGCCCTGCCAAGGGGGACCCTTGCCCGCCAGGTGGGCTGAATTGCATGACTGTGTCAGGGGAGAGAAGGCCCTAGGAGGCCTTCAGGGAACTGCCTCAACATAGCCCCGCTCAGGAAAGGCACTCCTCTTTCTGTGACCAGATGCACAATGGAGTATCTGCTTGAGGCAAAGAAGCTCAGCTAGGCGATCCCTGGCTGAAGGCAAAGCAGAGAGTTTTTCGGTGGAGCGCTGGCACCATCTGCCGGCCGACAAGCATGGAAGGAGAATCCTCACTCCAAATGAGTTCCTGAGGAGCTTTCCAAGCAGCAGGCAGGCTGCCTCCAGAAGCTTAGAGAGTCCTGCTTCGGACTATCCTCCGGCAACAGAGTGGGTGCCAAGGGCATGTGGGTTGGAGGGTGCTCGGAAGCTGCAGGGGAGGTTTTCAGCATCCAGTGCTCTCCGATGGAACACACTGCAGGCGCGAGCATCCATGAACTCCTGCAAGGCTTTGGAGTGGAAAAGCTGTGCTTAGCAGAGGGCTCCCTGCCAAATGCTGCAGGCCTATGTGGATGGCGAAGCTGCAGCTGTCTTGCAGTCTGCTTGTCCAGAGGTGCGTGTGCCCTGGTCCAGAGTGCTGTAGGAGGAGCTCCTAGCAACGGGAGAGCAAGTACCTTGTTTCCTTGGCATAGAATGGCCTGTGCACACAGAGGCCTGTCAGCAGTGAAGACAACGCAGGCAGCAAGAGGGGTGGCAGGCAGCTAAGTGGCGGCAGGCGTCCTGCTTGAAAGTGGGGTCATGACTGTTTTGTCCTCAGGCCCCAGTGTCCACGTGCACACACTGCCTCTGGACCTGCAGCTTCCGAGCAGTGCAAGAGAAACACAAGCAACACCCTGGGGCCTTCTCGAATGAACGGTGCTCCATCGAGGTCCTGCTGGCTGGCAGTGGCCTAGGCCAGCAAAGGCCCTAGGGAGGCCACGCTGAGGCTGGGATGGTTCCTGACCTAGCAGTGCCCAGGGCAAGCCTGGGACTGGAGGCCAGGCTGCAGGCTCATTCCAGCTTGGGCCTGGTGCAGAGAGCCTTCAGCTAAGACTTCCATGGGGAATGGTATGCGTAGTGATTTTTGCCTGCAATCCTCGTTCCTAACTCTCGCCAAACAGCCTGTTAGCCCACACTTGCTAGACGTGTGTTCCTGAGGCAGTTGGACAATAGGGCAAGTGGAGGCTCACCCAGCATGGGACGCCTGCCTTGAACATTGCCCTGGGTGCAAAGAGGATTCCCTGCACCTCTGGCACTGGGGAGAGCATTTCTGCACACAGGAGACACTTGGCAAACACAGTTTCTCCCCTCGGAAAGTACTGTGAGAAAGAGTCGCCATCCCGGATGCATGGCACTCTCCCTTCGAAGCCCTCCATGCAGCAGGCTTTCATGGACTCGGCTGCAGGCTTTGGTAGCTGGAGACACTGCAGCTCCTCTGGAGGCTCAGGGGCAATTGGCACACCCCTCCAAGGAAATGAGGCTAGTGTGATGAGCTCTTTCCAAAGAATGGCAAGCAGCCTGCTCCTGTCAATGAGACACACGTGTGGGGAGAGATGCTTGGCAGCAGAGAAGAAGCAAGAGGGCAGCCAGGGAGGGATTTGCACACAGCTTGAAGTCCCCAGACCTCCTGATTCGAAACCAGGGAATGCCAGCTCTGCCTGTCAGGCCCCATTCCCTAGTGGGCACCCAGATTCAGGATCTGCCCTTTCCCAGCTATGAAACCACACCCAGGCTGCACCCTGAGCCCTGCCATTTGGAACTTTGCTCGCCAGGTGGGCTGAATGGCATGACTGTGTCAGGGGAAAGAAGGACCTAGGAGGTCTTCCGGGAACTGCCACGACATAGCAGTGCTCAGGAAAAGGCAGTCTGCTTTCTGTAGGCCGGATGCACACTGGAGTTTCCACTTGAGGCAAGGAAGCTCAGCTAGGTGATCCCTGGCTGAAGGCAAAGCAGAGAGTTTTTCAGTGGAGCGCTGGCCCCATCTGCTGGCCGACAAGCATGGGAGGAGAAACCTCGCTGCAAATGAGTTCCTGAAGTGCTTTCCAAGCAGGAGGCAGCATGGCTGCAATAGTTTAGAAAGTCTTGCTTAGGACTACCCTCTGGCAACAGGGTGGGTGCCAAGGGCATGTGGGTTGGAGGGTGCTCAGAAGTCGCAGGGGAGGCTTTGGGCACCCGGTGCTCTCTGATGGAAAACACTGCAGGCCCGAGCATCCATGAATTCCTGCAAGGCTTTGGAGTGGGAAAGCTGTGCTTAGCAGAAGGCTCCCTGCCAAGTGCTGCAGGCCTTTGTGGATGCTGAAGCAGCAGCTGCCTTGCAGGCTGCTGGTCCAGGGGCGTGTGTGCCCAGGTCCAGAGTGCTGTAGGAGGAGCTCCTAGCAAGGGGCGAGCAAGCACCTTGTTTCCTTGGCATAGACTGGCCTGTGCACCCTGAGGCCTGCCAGACGTGCAGACAGCGCAGGCAGCAAGGGCTTGTGGCAGGCAGATAAGGGGCAGCAGGCGTCTCACTTGAAAGTGGGCTCATGACTCTCTTGTTCTCCGGCCCCTGTGGCCGTGTGCAAGCACAGCCTCTGGACCTGCAGCTTCTGAGCAGTGCAAGAGACACACAGGAAACACCCAGGTGCCTTCTCTAGTGAACGGTGTTCCATCAAGGTCCTGCTTGCTGGCAGGGGCCTAGGCCAGCACAGGTCCTAGGGAGGCCAGGCTGAGGCTGGGATGGGTCCCGACCTAGCAGTGCTCAGGGCAAGCCTGGGACTGGAGGCCAGGCTGCAGGCTCATTCCAGCTTGGGCCTGGTGCAGAAAGCCTTCAGCTAGGACTTCCATGGGGTATAGTCAGCACAGTGGTTTTTGCCTGAAATCCATGTTCCTCACTCGGAGCCCCCTGCCTTTCAGCACACACTCCCTAGAAGTGTGTTCCTGAGGCAGTTGGACAGTTGGGGAAGTGGAGGCTCTCCCAGCATGGGAGGTCTGCCTAGAACCTTGCTCTGGCTGCAAAGAGGATTCCCTGCACCTCTGGCGCTGGGGTGAGATTTTCTGCACACAGGAGACACTTGGCACACACAGTGTTTCCCCATGGAAAGCACTGTGAGGAAGAATCTCTGCCAGGGATGCATGGCACTCTCCCATCGAAGCCCTCCATGCAGCAAGCTGTCATGGACTCGAGTGCAGGCCTTGGTGGCTGGAGAGACTGCAGCTCCTCTGGAGGCTCCGGGGCAATTGGCACACCCCTCCAAGGAAATGAGGCTTGTGGGATGAGCACTTTGCAAAGAATTGCAAGCAGCCTGCTCCTTTTGATGAGACACATGTGTGGGGAGAGAGACTTGACAGCAGAGAAGAAGCAAGAGGGCAATGAGGGATTGGATTTGCATGCAGCTTGGAGGCTCCATATCTCCTGCTTCGCAAGCAGGGAGTGCCAGGTCTGCCCATCATGCTCCGTTACCAGCTGGGCACCCAGTTTCAGGATCTGCCCTTTCCCAGCCATGAAACCACACCCAGGCTGCACCCTGAGCCCTGCCAAGGGGGACCCTTGCCCGCCAGGTGGGCTGAATTGCATTGACTGTGTCAGGGGAGAGAAGGCCCTAGGAGGCCTTCAGGGAACTGCCTCAACATAGCCCCGCTCAGGAAAGGCACTCCTCTTTCTGTGACCGGATGCACAATGGAGTATCTGCTTGAGGCAAAGAAGCTCAGCTAGGCGATCCCTGGCTGAAGGCAAAGCAGAGAGTTTTTCGGTGGAGCGCTGGCACCATCTGCCGGCCGACAAGCATGGAAGGAGAATCCTCACTCCAAATGAGGTCCTGAGGAGCTTTCCAAGCAGCAGGCAGGCTGCCTCCAGAAGCTTAGAGAGTCCTGCTTCGGACTATCCTCCGGCAACAGAGTGGGTGCCAAGGGCATGTGGGTTGGAGGGTGCTCGGAAGCTGCAGGGGAGGTTTTCAGCATCCAGTGCTCTCCGATGGAACACACTGCAGGCGCGAGCATCCATGAACTCCTGCAAGGCTTTGGAGTGGGAAAGCTGTGCTTAGCAGAGGGCTCCCTGCCAAATGCTGCAGGCCTATGTGGATGGCGAAGCTGCAGCTGTCTTGCAGTCTGCTTGTCCAGAGGTGCGTGTGCCCTGGTCCAGAGTGCTGTAGGAGGAGCTCCTAGCAACGGGAGAGCAAGCACCTTGTTTCCTTGGCATAGAATGGCCTGTGCACACAGAGGCCTGTCAGCAGTGAAGACAACGCAGGCAGCAAGAGGGGTGGCAGGCAGCTAAGTGGCGGCAGGCGTCCTGCTTGAAAGTGGGGTCATGACTGTTTTGTCCTCAGGCCCCAGTGTCCACGTGCACACACTGCCTCTGGACCTGCAGCTTCCGAGCAGTGCAAGAGAAACACAAGCAACACCCTGGGGCCTTCTCGAATGAACGGTGCTCCATCGAGGTCCTGCTGGCTGGCAGTGGCCTAGGCCAGCAAAGGCCCTAGGGAGGCCACGCTGAGGCTGGGATGGTTCCTGACCTAGCAGTGCCCAGGGCAAGCCTGGGACTGGAGGCCAGGCTGCAGGCTCATTCCAGCTTGGGCCTGGTGCAGAGAGCCTTCAGCTAAGACTTCCATGGGGAATGGTATGCGTAGTGATTTTTGCCTGCAATCCTCATTCCTAACTCTCGCAAACAGCCTGTTAGCCCACACTTGCTAGACGTGTGTTCCTGAGGCAGTTGGACAATAGGGCAAGTGGAGGCTCACCCAGCATGGGACGCCTGCCTTGAACATTGCCCTGGGTGCAAAGAGGATTCCCTGCACCTCTGGCACTGGGGAGAGCATTTCTGCACACAGGAGACACTTGGCAAACACAGTTTCTCCCCTCGGAAAGTACTGTGAGAAAGAGTCGCCATCCCGGATGCATGGCACTCTCCCTTCAAAGCCCTCCATGCAGCAGGCTTTCATGGACTCAGCTGCAGGCTTTGGTAGCTGGAGACACTGCAGCTCCTCTGGAGGCTCAGGGGCAATTGGCACACCCCCTCCAAGGAAATGAGGCTAGTGTGATGAGCTCTTTCCAAAGAATGGCAAGCAGCCTGCTCCTTTCGAATGGCAAGCAGCCTGCTCCTTTCAATGAGACACACGTGTGGGGAGAGATGCTTGGCAGCAGAGAAGAAGCAAGAGGGCAGCCAGGGAGGGATTTACACACAGCTTGAAGTCCCCAGACCTCCTGATTCGAAACCAGGGAATGCCAGCTCTGCCTGTCAGGCCCCATTCCCTAGTGGGCACCCAGATTCAGGATCTGCCCTTTCCCAGCTATGAAACCACACCCAGGCTGCACCCTGAGCCCTGCCATTTGGAAACTTTGCTCGCCAGGTGGGCTGAATGGCATGACTGTGTCAGGGGAAAGAAGGACCTAGGAGGTCTTCTGGGAACTGCCACGACATAGCAGTGCTCAGGAAAAGGCAGTCTGCTTTCTGTAGGCCGGATGCACACTGGAGTTTCCACTTGAGGCAAGGAAGCTCAGCTAGGTGATCCCTGGCTGAAGGCAAAGCAGAGAGTTTTTCAGTGGAGCGCTGGCCCCATCTGCTGGCCGACAAGCATGGGAGGAGAAACCTCGCTGCAAATGAGTTCCTGAAGTGCTTTCCAAGCAGGAGGCAGCATGGCTGCAATAGTTTAGAAAGTCTTGCTTAGGACTACCCTCTGGCAACAGGGTGGGGTGCCAAGGGCATGTGGGTTGGAGGGTGCTCAGAAGTCGCAGGGGAGGCTTTGGGCACCCGGTGCTCTCTGATGGAAAACACTGCAGGCCCGAGCATCACATGAATTCCTGCAAGGCTTTGGAGTGGGAAAGCTGTGCTTAGCAGAAGGCTCCCTGCCAAGTGCTGCAGGCCTTTGTGGATGCTGAAGCAGCAGCTGCCTTGCAGGCTGCTGGTCCAGGGGCGTGTGTGCCCAGGTCCAGGGTGCTGTAGGAGGAGCTCCTAGCAAGGGGCGAGCAAGCACCTTGTTTCCTTGGCATAGACTGGCCTGTGCACCCCTGAGGCCTGCCCAGACGTGCAGACAGCGCAGGCAGCAAGGCTTGTGGCAGGCAGATAAGGGGCAGCAGGCGTCTCACTTGAAAGTGGGCTCATGACTCTCTTGTTCTCCGGCCCCTGTGGCCGTGTGCAAAGCACAGCTCTGGACCTGCAGCTTCTGAGCAGTGCAAGAGACACACAGGAAACACCAGGTGCCTTCTCTAGTGAACGGTGTTCCATCAAGGTCCTGCTTGCTGGCAGGGGCCTAGGCCAGCACAGGTCCTAGGGAGGCCAGGCTGAGGCTGGGATGGGTCCCGACCTAGCAGTGCTCAGGGCAAGCCTGGGGACTGGAGGCCAGGCTGCAGGCTCATTCCAGCTTGGGCCTGGTGCAGAAAGCCTTCAGCTAGGACTTCCATGGGGTATAGTCAGCACAGTGGTTTTTGCCTGAAATCCATGTTCCTCACTCGGAGCCCCCTGCCTTTCAGCACACACTCCCTAGAAGTGTGTTCCTGAGGCAGTTGGACAGTTGGGGAAGTGGAGGCTCTCCCAGCATGGGAGGTCTGCCTAGAACCTTGCTCTGGCTGCAAAGAGGATTCCCTGCACCTCTGGCGCTGGGGTGAGATTTTTCTGCACACAGGAGACACTTGGCACACACAGTGTTTTCCCCATGGAAAGCACTGTGAGGAAGAATCTCTGCCAGGGATGCATGGCACTCTCCCATCGAAGCCCTCCATGCAGCAAGCTGTCATGGACTCGAGTGCAGGCCTTGGTGGCTGGAGAGACTGCAGCTCCTCTGGAGGCTCCGGGGCAATTGGCACACCCCTCCAAGGAAATGAGGCTTGTGGGATGAGCACTTTGCAAAGAATTGCAAGCAGCCTGCTCCTTTTGATGAGACACATGTGTGGGGAGAGAGACTTGACAGCAGAGAAGAAGCAAGAGGGCAATGAGGGATTGGATTTGCATGCAGCTTGGAGGCTCCATATCTCCTGCTTCGCAAGCAGGGAGTGCCAGGTCTGCCCATCATGCTCCGTTACCAGCTGGGCACCCAGTTTCAGGATCTGCCCTTTCCCAGCCATGAAACCACACCCAGGCTGCACCCTGAGCCCTGCCAAGGGGGACCCTTGCCCGCCAGGTGGGCTGAATTGCATGACTGTGTCAGGGGAGAGAAGGCCCCTAGGAGGCCTTCAGGGAACTGCCTCAACATAGCCCCGCTCAGGAAAGGCACTCCTCTTTCTGTGACCGGATGCACAATGGAGTATCTGCTTGAGGCAAAGAAGCTCAGCTAGGCGATCCCTGGCTGAAGGCAAAGCAGAGAGTTTTTCGGTGGAGCGCTGGCACCCATCTGCCGGCCGACAAGCATGGAAGGAGAATCCTCACTCCAAATGAGTTCCTGAGGAGCTTTCCAAGCAGCAGGCAGGCTGCCTCCAGAAGCTTAGAGAGTCCTGCTTCGGACTATCCTCCGGCAACAGAGTGGTGCCAAGGGCATGTGGGTTGGAGGGTGCTCGGAAGCTGCAGGGGAGGTTTTCAGCATCCAGTGCTCTCCGATGGAACACACTGCAGGCGCGAGCATCCATGAACTCCTGCAAGGCTTTGGGAGTGGGGAAAGCTGTGCTTAGCAGAGGGCTCCCTGCCAAATGCTGCAGGCCCTATGTGGATGGCGAAGCTGCAGCTGTCTTGCAGTCTGCTTGTCCAGAGGTGCGTGTGCCCTGGTCCAGAGTGCTGTAGGAGGAGCTCCTAGCAACGGGAGAGCAAGCACCTTGTTTCCTTGGCATAGAATGGCCCTGTGCACACAGAGGCCTGTCAGCAGTGAAGACAACGCAGGCAGCAAGAGGGGTGGCAGGCAGCTAAGTGGCGGCAGGCGTCCTGCTTGAAAGTGGGGTCATGACTGTTTTGTCCTCAGGCCCCAGTGTCCACGTGCACACACTGCCTCTGGACTTGCAGCTTCCGAGCAGTGCAAGAGAAACGCAAGCAACACCCTGGGGCCTTCTCGAATGAAACGGTTGCTCCATCGAGGTCCTGCTGGCTGGCAGTGGCCTAGGCCAGCAAAGGACCTAGGGAGGCCATGCTGAGGCTGGGGATGGTTCCTGACCTAGCAGTGCCCAGGGCAAGCCTGGGACTGGAGGCCAGGCTGCAGGCTCATTCCAGCTTGGCCTGGTGCAGAGAGCCTTCAGCTAAGACTTCCATGGGGGAATGGTATGCGTAGTGATTTTTGCCTGCAATCCTCGTTCCTAACTCTCGCCAAACAGCCTGTTAGCCCACACTTGCTAGACGTGTGTTCCTGAGGCAGTTGGGACAATAGGGCAAGTGGAGGCTCACCCAGCATGGGACGCCTGCCTTGAACATTGCCCTGGGTGCAAAGAGGATTCCCTGCACCTCTGGCACTGGGGAGAGCATTTCTGCACACAGGAGACACTTGGCAAACACAGTTTTCTCCCCTCGGGAAAGTACTGTGAGAAAGAGTCGCCATCCCGGATGCATGGCACTCTCCCTTCGAAGCCCTCCATGCAGCAGGCTTTCATGGACTCGGCTGCAGGCTTTGGTAGCTGGAGACACTGCAGCTCCTCTGGAGGCTCAGGGGCAATTGGCACACCCCTCCAAGGAAATGAGGCTAGTGTGATGAGCTCTT
Organism: Hippopotamus amphibius kiboko; assembly: GCF_030028045.1. Lineage (NCBI taxonomy): Eukaryota > Metazoa > Chordata > Mammalia > Artiodactyla > Hippopotamidae > Hippopotamus > Hippopotamus amphibius. Next base: position 124,458,166 of record NC_080187.1, on the reverse strand, counting down.
TCCAAAGAATGGCAAGCAGCCTGCTCCTGTCAATGAGACACACGTGTGGGGAGAGATGCTTGGCAGCAGAGAAGAAGCAAGAGGGCAGCCAGGGAGGGATTTGCACACAGCTTGAAGTCCCCAGACCTCCTGATTCGAAACCAGGGAATGCCAGCTCTGCCTGTCAGGCCCCATTCCCTAGTGGGCACCCAGATTCAGGATCTGCCCTTTCCCAGCTATGAAACCACACCCAGGCTGCACCCTGAGCCCTGCCATTTGGAACTTTGCTCGCCAGGTGGGCTGAATGGCATGACTGTGTCAGGGGAAAGAAGGACCTAGGAGGTCTTCCGGGAACTGCCACGACATAGCAGTGCTCAGGAAAAGGCAGTCTGCTTTCTGTAGGCCGGATGCACACTGGAGTTTCCACTTGAGGCAAGGAAGCTCAGCTAGGTGATCCCTGGCTGAAGGCAAAGCAGAGAGTTTTTCAGTGGAGCGCTGGCCCCATCTGCTGGCCGACAAGCATGGGAGGAGAAACCTCGCTGCAAATGAGTTCCTGAAGTGCTTTCCAAGCAGGAGGCAGCATGGCTGCAATAGTTTAGAAAGTCTTGCTTAGGACTACCCTCTGGCAACAGGGTGGGTGCCAAGGGCATGTGGGTTGGAGGGTGCTCAGAAGTCGCAGGGGAGGCTTTGGGCACCCGGTGCTCTCTGATGGAAAACACTGCAGGCCCGAGCATCCATGAATTCCTGCAAGGCTTTGGAGTGGGAAAGCTGTGCTTAGCAGAAGGCTCCCTGCCAAGTGCTGCAGGCCTTTGTGGATGCTGAAGCAGCAGCTGCCTTGCAGGCTGCTGGTCCAGGGGCGTGTGTGCCCAGGTCCAGGGTGCTGTAGGAGGAGCTCCTAGCAAGGGGCGAGCAAGCACCTTGTTTCCTTGGCATAGACTGGCCTGTGCACCCTGAGGCCTGCCAGACGTGCAGACAGCGCAGGCAGCAAGGGCTTGTGGCAGGCAGATAAGGGGCAGCAGGCGTCTCACTTGAAAGTGGGCTCATGACTCTCTTGTTCTCCGGCCCCTGTGGCCGTGTGCAAGCACAGCCTCTGGACCTGCAGCTTCTGAGCAGTGCAAGAGACACACAGGAAACACCCAGGTGCCTTCTCTAGTGAACGGTGTTCCATCAAGGTCCTGCTTGCTGGCAGGGGCCTAGGCCAGCACAGGTCCTAGGGAGGCCAGGCTGAGGCTGGGATGGGTCCCGACCTAGCAGTGCTCAGGGCAAGCCTGGGACTGGAGGCCAGGCTGCAGGCTCATTCCAGCTTGGGCCTGGTGCAGAAAGCCTTCAGCTAGGACTTCCATGGGGTATAGTCAGCACAGTGGTTTTTGCCTGAAATCCATGTTCCTCACTCGGAGCCCCCTGCCTTTCAGCACACACTCCCTAGAAGTGTGTTCCTGAGGCAGTTGGACAGTTGGGGAAGTGGAGGCTCTCCCAGCATGGGAGGTCTGCCTAGAACCTTGCTCTGGCTGCAAAGAGGATTCCCTGCACCTCTGGCGCTGGGGTGAGATTTTCTGCACACAGGAGACACTTGGCACACACAGTGTTTCCCCATGGAAAGCACTGTGAGGAAGAATCTCTGCCAGGGATGCATGGCACTCTCCCATCGAAGCCCTCCATGCAGCAAGCTGTCATGGACTCGAGTGCAGGCCTTGGTGGCTGGAGAGACTGCAGCTCCTCTGGAGGCTCCGGGGCAATTGGCACACCCCTCCAAGGAAATGAGGCTTGTGGGATGAGCACTTTGCAAAGAATTGCAAGCAGCCTGCTCCTTTTGATGAGACACATGTGTGGGGAGAGAGACTTGACAGCAGAGAAGAAGCAAGAGGGCAATGAGGGATTGGATTTGCATGCAGCTTGGAGGCTCCATATCTCCTGCTTCGCAAGCAGGGAGTGCCAGGTCTGCCCATCATGCTCCGTTACCAGCTGGGCACCCAGTTTCAGGATCTGCCCTTTCCCAGCCATGAAACCACACCCAGGCTGCACCCTGAGCCCTGCCAAGGGGGACCCTTGCCCGCCAGGTGGGCTGAATTGCATGACTGTGTCAGGGGAGAGAAGGCCCTAGGAGGCCTTCAGGGAACTGCCTCAACATAGCCCCGCTCAGGAAAGGCACTCCTCTTTCTGTGACCGGATGCACAATGGAGTATCTGCTTGAGGCAAAGAAGCTCAGCTAGGCGATCCCTGGCTGAAGGCAAAGCAGAGAGTTTTTCGGTGGAGCGCTGGCACCATCTGCCGGCCGACAAGCATGGAAGGAGAATCCTCACTCCAAATGAGGTCCTGAGGAGCTTTCCAAGCAGCAGGCAGGCTGCCTCCAGAAGCTTAGAGAGTCCTGCTTCGGACTATCCTCCGGCAACAGAGTGGGTGCCAAGGGCATGTGGGTTGGAGGGTGCTCGGAAGCTGCAGGGGAGGTTTTCAGCATCCAGTGCTCTCCGATGGAACACACTGCAGGCGCGAGCATCCATGAACTCCTGCAAGGCTTTGGAGTGGGAAAGCTGTGCTTAGCAGAGGGCTCCCTGCCAAATGCTGCAGGCCTATGTGGATGGCGAAGCTGCAGCTGTCTTGCAGTCTGCTTGTCCAGAGGTGCGTGTGCCCTGGTCCAGAGTGCTGTAGGAGGAGCTCCTAGCAACGGGAGAGCAAGCACCTTGTTTCCTTGGCATAGAATGGCCTGTGCACACAGAGGCCTGTCAGCAGTGAAGACAACGCAGGCAGCAAGAGGGGTGGCAGGCAGCTAAGTGGCGGCAGGCGTCCTGCTTGAAAGTGGGGTCATGACTGTTTTGTCCTCAGGCCCCAGTGTCCACGTGCACACACTGCCTCTGGACTTGCAGCTTCCGAGCAGTGCAAGAGAAACGCAAGCAACACCCTGGGGCCTTCTCGAATGAACGGTGCTCCATCGAGGTCCTGCTGGCTGGCAGTGGCCTAGGCCAGCAAAGGACCTAGGGAGGCCAGGCTGAGGCTGGGATGGTTCCTGACCTAGCAGTGCCCAGGGCAAGCCTGGGACTGGAGGCCAGGCTGCAGGCTCATTCCAGCTTGGTTCAGCTAAGACTTCCATGGGGAATGGTATGCGTAGTGATTTTTGCCTGCAATCCTCGTTCCTAACTCTCGCCAAACAGCCTGTTAGCCCACACTTGCTAGACGTGTGTTCCTGAGGCAGTTGGACAATAGGGCAAGTGGAGGCTCACCCAGCATGGGACGCCTGCCTTGAACATTGCCCTGGGTGCAAAGAGGATTCCCTGCACCTCTGGCACTGGGGAGAGCATTTCTGCACACAGGAGACACTTGGCAAACACAGTTTCTCCCCTCGGAAAGTACTGTGAGAAAGAGTCGCCATCCCGGATGCATGGCACTCTCCCTTCGAAGCCCTCCATGCAGCAGGCTTTCATGGACTCGGCTGCAGGCTTTGGTAGCTGGAGACACTGCAGCTCCTCTGGAGGCTCAGGGGCAATTGGCACACCCCTCCAAGGAAATGAGGCTAGTGTGATGAGCTCTTTCCAAAGAATGGCAAGCAGCCTGCTCCTTTCAATGAGACACACGTGTGGGGAGAGATGCTTGGCAGCAGAGAAGAAGCAAGAGGGCAGCCAGGGAGGGATTTGCACACAGCTTGAAGTCCCCAGACCTCCTGATTCGAAACCAGGGAATGCCAGCTCTGCCTGTCAGGCCCCATTCCCTAGTGGGCACCCAGATTCAGGATCTGCCCTTTCCCAGCTATGAAACCACACCCAGGCTGCACCCTGAGCCCTGCCAAGTTGGAACTTTGCTCGCCAGGTGGGCTGAATGGCATGACTGTGTCAGGGGAAAGAAGGACCTAGGAGGCCTTCCGGGAACTGCCACGACATAGCAGTGCTCAGGAAAAGGCAGTCTCCTTTCTGTAGGCCGGATGCACACTGGAGTTTCCGCTTGAGGCAAGGAAGCTCAGCTAGGTGATCCCTGGCTGAAGGCAAAGCAGAGAGTTTTTCAGTGGAGCGCTGGCCCCATCTGCTGGCCGACAAGCATGGGAGGAGAAACCTCGCTGCAAATGAGTTCCTGAAGTGCTTTCCAAGCAGGAGGCAGCATGGCTGCAATAGTTTAGAAAGTCCTGCTTAGGACTACCCTCTGGCAACAGGGTGGGTGCCAAGGGCATGTGGGTTGGAGGGTGCTCAGAAGTCGCAGGGGAGGCTTTGGGCACCCGGTGCTCTCTGATGGAAAACACTGCAGGCCCGAGCATCCATGAATTCCTGCAAGGCTTTGGAGTGGGAAAGCTGTGCTTAGCAGAAGGCTCCCTGCCAAGTGCTGCAGGCCTTTGTGGATGCTGAAGCAGCAGCTGCCTTGCAGGCTGCTGGTCCAGGGGCGTGTGTGCCCAGGTCCAGGGTGCTGTAGGAGGAGCTCCTAGCAAGGGGCGAGCAAGCACCTTGTTTCCTTGGCATAGACTGGCCTGTGCACCCTGAGGCCTGCCAGACGTGCAGACAGCGCAGGCAGCAAGGGCTTGTGGCAGGCAGATAAGGGGCAGCAGGCGTCTCACTTGAAAGTGGGCTCATGACTCTCTTGTTCTCCGGCCCCTGTGGCCGTGTGCAAGCACAGCCTCTGGACCTGCAGCTTCTGAGCAGTGCAAGAGACACACAGGAAACACCCAGGTGCCTTCTCTAGTGAACGGTGTTCCATCAAGGTCCTGCTTGCTGGCAGGGGCCTAGGCCAGCACAGGTCCTAGGGAGGCCAGGCTGAGGCTGGGATGGGTCCCGACCTAGCAGTGCTCAGGGCAAGCCTGGGACTGGAGGCCAGGCTGCAGGCTCATTCCAGCTTGGGCCTGGTGCAGAAAGCCTTCAGCTAGGACTTCCATGGGGTATAGTCAGCACAGTGGTTTTTGCCTGAAATCCATGTTCCTCACTCGGAGCCCCCTGCCTTTCAGCACACACTCCCTAGAAGTGTGTTCCTGAGGCAGTTGGACAGTTGGGGAAGTGGAGGCTCTCCCAGCATGGGAGGTCTGCCTAGAACCTTGCTCTGGCTGCAAAGAGGATTCCCTGCACCTCTGGCGCTGGGGTGAGATTTTCTGCACACAGGAGACACTTGGCACACACAGTGTTTCCCCATGGAAAGCACTGTGAGGAAGAATCTCTGCCAGGGATGCATGGCACTCTCCCATCGAAGCCCTCCATGCAGCAAGCTGTCATGGACTCGAGTGCAGGCCTTGGTGGCTGGAGAGACTGCAGCTCCTCTGGAGGCTCCGGGGCAATTGGCACACCCCTCCAAGGAAATGAGGCTTGTGGGATGAGCACTTTGCAAAGAATTGCAAGCAGCCTGCTCCTTTTGATGAGACACATGTGTGGGGAGAGAGACTTGACAGCAGAGAAGAAGCAAGAGGGCAATGAGGGATTGGATTTGCATGCAGCTTGGAGGCTCCATATCTCCTGCTTCGCAAGCAGGGAGTGCCAGGTCTGCCCATCATGCTCCGTTACCAGCTGGGCACCCAGTTTCAGGATCTGCCCTTTCCCAGCCATGAAACCACACCCAGGCTGCACCCTGAGCCCTGCCAAGGGGGACCCTTGCCCGCCAGGTGGGCTGAATTGCATGACTGTGTCAGGGGAGAGAAGGCCCTAGGAGGCCTTCAGGGAACTGCCTCAACATAGCCCCGCTCAGGAAAGGCACTCCTCTTTCTGTGACCGGATGCACAATGGAGTATCTGCTTGAGGCAAAGAAGCTCAGCTAGGCGATCCCTGGCTGAAGGCAAAGCAGAGAGTTTTTCGGTGGAGCGCTGGCACCATCTGCCGGCCGACAAGCATGGAAGGAGAATCCTCACTCCAAATGAGGTCCTGAGGAGCTTTCCAAGCAGCAGGCAGGCTGCCTCCAGAAGCTTAGAGAGTCCTGCTTCGGACTATCCTCCGGCAACAGAGTGGGTGCCAAGGGCATGTGGGTTGGAGGGTGCTCGGAAGCTGCAGGGGAGGTTTTCAGCATCCAGTGCTCTCCGATGGAACACACTGCAGGCGCGAGCATCCATGAACTCCTGCAAGGCTTTGGAGTGGGAAAGCTGTGCTTAGCAGAGGGCTCCCTGCCAAATGCTGCAGGCCTATGTGGATGGCGAAGCTGCAGCTGTCTTGCAGTCTGCTTGTCCAGAGGTGCGTGTGCCCTGGTCCAGAGTGCTGTAGGAGGAGCTCCTAGCAACGGGAGAGCAAGCACCTTGTTTCCTTGGCATAGAATGGCCTGTGCACACAGAGGCCTGTCAGCAGTGAAGACAACGCAGGCAGCAAGAGGGGTGGCAGGCAGCTAAGTGGCGGCAGGCGTCCTGCTTGAAAGTGGGGTCATGACTGTTTTGTCCTCAGGCCCCAGTGTCCACGTGCACACACTGCCTCTGGACTTGCAGCTTCCGAGCAGTGCAAGAGAAACGCAAGCAACACCCTGGGGCCTTCTCGAATGAACGGTGCTCCATCGAGGTCCTGCTGGCTGGCAGTGGCCTAGGCCAGCAAAGGACCTAGGGAGGCCAGGCTGAGGCTGGGATGGTTCCTGACCTAGCAGTGCCCAGGGCAAGCCTGGGACTGGAGGCCAGGCTGCAGGCTCATTCCAGCTTGGGCCTGGTGCAGAGAGCCTTCAGCTAAGACTTCCATGGGGAATGGTATGCGTAGTGATTTTTGCCTGCAATCCTCGTTCCTAACTCTCGCCAAACAGCCTGTTAGCCCACACTTGCTAGACGTGTGTTCCTGAGGCAGTTGGACAATAGGGCAAGTGGAGGCTCACCCAGCATGGGACGCCTGCCTTGAACATTGCCCTGGGTGCAAAGAGGATTCCCTGCACCTCTGGCACTGGGGAGAGCATTTCTGCACACAGGAGACACTTGGCAAACACAGTTTCTCCCCTCGGAAAGTACTGTGAGAAAGAGTCGCCATCCCGGATGCATGGCACTCTCCCTTCGAAGCCCTCCATGCAGCAGGCTTTCATGGACTCGGCTGCAGGCTTTGGTAGCTGGAGACACTGCAGCTCCTCTGGAGGCTCAGGGGCAATTGGCACACCCCTCCAAGGAAATGAGGCTAGTGTGATGAGCTCTTTCCAAAGAATGGCAAGCAGCCTGCTCCTTTCAATGAGACACACGTGTGGGGAGAGATGCTTGGCAGCAGAGAAGAAGCAAGAGGGCAGCCAGGGAGGGATTTGCACACAGCTTGAAGTCCCCAGACCTCCTGATTCGAAACCAGGGAATGCCAGCTCTGCCTGTCAGGCCCCATTCCCTAGTGGGCACCCAGATTCAGGATCTGCCCTTTCCCAGCTATGAAACCACACCCAGGCTGCACCCTGAGCCCTGCCAAGTTGGAACTTTGCTCGCCAGGTGGGCTGAATGGCATGACTGTGTCAGGGGAAAGAAGGACCTAGGAGGCCTTCCGGGAACTGCCACGACATAGCAGTGCTCAGGAAAAGGCAGTCTCCTTTCTGTAGGCCGGATGCACACTGGAGTTTCCGCTTGAGGCAAGGAAGCTCAGCTAGGTGATCCCTGGCTGAAGGCAAAGCAGAGAGTTTTTCAGTGGAGCGCTGGCCCCATCTGCTGGCCGACAAGCATGGGAGGAGAAACCTCGCTGCAAATGAGTTCCTGAAGTGCTTTCCAAGCAGGAGGCAGCATGGCTGCAATAGTTTAGAAAGTCCTGCTTAGGACTACCCTCTGGCAACAGGGTGGGTGCCAAGGGCATGTGGGTTGGAGGGTGCTCAGAAGTCGCAGGGGAGGCTTTGGGCACCCGGTGCTCTCTGATGGAAAACACTGCAGGCCCGAGCATCCATGAATTCCTGCAAGGCTTTGGAGTGGGAAAGCTGTGCTTAGCAGAAGGCTCCCTGCCAAGTGCTGCAGGCCTTTGTGGATGCTGAAGCAGCAGCTGCCTTGCAGGCTGCTGGTCCAGGGGCGTGTGTGCCCAGGTCCAGGGTGCTGTAGGAGGAGCTCCTAGCAAGGGGCGAGCAAGCACCTTGTTTCCTTGGCATAGACTGGCCTGTGCACCCTGAGGCCTGCCAGACGTGCAGACAGCGCAGGCAGCAAGGGCTTGTGGCAGGCAGATAAGGGGCAGCAGGCGTCTCACTTGAAAGTGGGCTCATGACTCTCTTGTTCTCCGGCCCCTGTGGCCGTGTGCAAGCACAGCCTCTGGACCTGCAGCTTCTGAGCAGTGCAAGAGACACACAGGAAACACCCAGGTGCCTTCTCTAGTGAACGGTGTTCCATCAAGGTCCTGCTTGCTGGCAGGGGCCTAGGCCAGCACAGGTCCTAGGGAGGCCAGGCTGAGGCTGGGATGGGTCCCGACCTAGCAGTGCTCAGGGCAAGCCTGGGACTGGAGGCCAGGCTGCAGGCTCATTCCAGCTTGGGCCTGGTGCAGAAAGCCTTCAGCTAGGACTTCCATGGGGTATAGTCAGCACAGTGGTTTTTGCCTGAAATCCATGTTCCTCACTCGGAGCCCCCTGCCTTTCAGCACACACTCCCTAGAAGTGTGTTCCTGAGGCAGTTGGACAGTTGGGGAAGTGGAGGCTCTCCCAGCATGGGAGGTCTGCCTAGAACCTTGCTCTGGCTGCAAAGAGGATTCCCTGCACCTCTGGCGCTGGGGTGAGATTTTCTGCACACAGGAGACACTTGGCACACACAGTGTTTCCCCATGGAAAGCACTGTGAGGAAGAATCTCTGCCAGGGATGCATGGCACTCTCCCATCGAAGCCCTCCATGCAGCAAGCTGTCATGGACTCGAGTGCAGGCCTTGGTGGCTGGAGAGACTGCAGCTCCTCTGGAGGCTCCGGGGCAATTGGCACACCCCTCCAAGGAAATGAGGCTTGTGGGATGAGCACTTTGCAAAGAATTGCAAGCAGCCTGCTCCTTTTGATGAGACACATGTGTGGGGAGAGAGACTTGACAGCAGAGAAGAAGCAAGAGGGCAATGAGGGATTGGATTTGCATGCAGCTTGGAGGCTCCATATCTCCTGCTTCGCAAGCAGGGAGTGCCAGGTCTGCCCATCATGCTCCGTTACCAGCTGGGCACCCAGTTTCAGGATCTGCCCTTTCCCAGCCATGAAACCACACCCAGGCTGCACCCTGAGCCCTGCCAAGGGGGACCCTTGCCCGCCAGGTGGGCTGAATTGCATGACTGTGTCAGGGGAGAGAAGGCCCTAGGAGGCCTTCAGGGAACTGCCTCAACATAGCCCCGCTCAGGAAAGGCACTCCTCTTTCTGTGACCGGATGCACAATGGAGTATCTGCTTGAGGCAAAGAAGCTCAGCTAGGCGATCCCTGGCTGAAGGCAAAGCAGAGAGTTTTTCGGTGGAGCGCTGGCACCATCTGCCGGCCGACAAGCATGGAAGGAGAATCCTCACTCCAAATGAGGTCCTGAGGAGCTTTCCAAGCAGCAGGCAGGCTGCCTCCAGAAGCTTAGAGAGTCCTGCTTCGGACTATCCTCCGGCAACAGAGTGGGTGCCAAGGGCACGTGGGTTGGAGGGTGCTCGGAAGCTGCAGGGGAGGTTTTCAGCATCCAGTGCTCTCCGATGGAACACACTGCAGGCGCGAGCATCCATGAACTCCTGCAAGGCTTTGGAGTGGGAAAGCTGTGCTTAGCAGAGGGCTCCCTGCCAAATGCTGCAGGCCTATGTGGATGGCGAAGCTGCAGCTGTCTTGCAGTCTGCTTGTCCAGAAGTGCGTGTGCCCTGGTCCAGAGTGCTGTAGGAGGAGCTCCTAGCAACGGGAGAGCAAGCACCTTGTTTCCTTGGCATAGAATGGCCTGTGCACACAGAGGCCTGTCAGCAGTGAAGACAACGCAGGCAGCAAGAGGGGTGGCAGGCAGCTAAGTGGCGGCAGGCGTCCTGCTTGAAAGTGGGGTCATGACTGTTTTGTCCTCAGGCCCCAGTGTCCACGTGCACACACTGCCTCTGGACTTGCAGCTTCCGAGCAGTGCAAGAGAAACACAAGCAACACCCTGGGGCCTTCTCGAATGAACGGTGCTCCATCGAGGTCCTGCTGGCTGGCAGTGGCCTAGGCCAGCAAAGGCCCTAGGGAGGCCACGCTGAGGCTGGGATGGTTCCTGACCTAGCAGTGCCCAGGGCAAGCCTGGGACTGGAGGCCAGGCTGCAGGCTCATTCCAGCTTGGGCCTGGTGCAGAGAGCCTTCAGCTAAGACTTCCATGGGGAATGGTATGCGTAGTGATTTTTGCCTGCAATCCTCGTTCCTAACTCTCGCCAAACAGCCTGTTAGCCCACACTTGCTAGACGTGTGTTCCTGAGGCAGTTGGACAATAGGGCAAGTGGAGGCTCACCCAGCATGGGACGCCTGCCTTGAACATTGCCCTGGGTGCAAAGAGGATTCCCTGCACCTCTGGCACTGGGGAGAGCATTTCTGCACACAGGAGACACTTGGCAAACACAGTTTCTCCCCTCGGAAAGTACTGTGAGAAAGAGTCGCCATCCCGGATGCATGGCACTCTCCCTTCGAAGCCCTCCATGCAGCAGGCTTTCATGGACTCGGCTGCAGGCTTTGGTAGCTGGAGACACTGCAGCTCCTCTGGAGGCTCAGGGGCAATTGGCACACCCCTCCAAGGAAATGAGGCTAGTGTGATGAGCTCTTTCCAAAGAATGGCAAGCAGCCTGCTCCTTTCAATGAGACACACGTGTGGGGAGAGATGCTTGGCAGCAGAGAAGAAGCAAGAGGGCAGCCAGGGAGGGATTTGCACACAGCTTGAAGTCCCCAGACCTCCTGATTCGAAACCAGGGAATGCCAGCTCTGCCTGTCAGGCCCCATTCCCTAGTGGGCACCCAGATTCAGGATCTGCCCTTTCCCAGCTATGAAACCACACCCAGGCTGCACCCTGAGCCCTGCCAAGTTGGAACTTTGCTCGCCAGGTGGGCTGAATGGCATGACTGTGTCAGGGGAAAGAAGGACCTAGGAGGCCTTCCGGGAACTGCCACGACATAGCAGTGCTCAGGAAAAGGCAGTCTCCTTTCTGTAGGCCGGATGCACACTGGAGTTTCCGCTTGAGGCAAGGAAGCTCAGCTAGGTGATCCCTGGCTGAAGGCAAAGCAGAGAGTTTTTCAGTGGAGCGCTGGCCCCATCTGCTGGCCGACAAGCATAGGAGGAGAAACCTCGCTGCAAATGAGTTCCTGAAGTGCTTTCCAAGCAGGAGGCAGCATGGCTGCAATAGTTTAGAAAGTCTTGCTTAGGACTACCCTCTGGCAACAGGGTGGGTGCCAAGGGCATGTGGGTTGGAGGGTGCTCAGAAGTCGCAGGGGAGGCTTTGGGCACCCGGTGCTCTCTGATGGAAAACACTGCAGGCCCGAGCATCCATGAATTCCTGCAAGGCTTTGGAGTGGGAAAGCTGTGCTTAGCAGAAGGCTCCCTGCCAAGTGCTGCAGGCCTTTGTGGATGCTGAAGCAGCAGCTGCCTTGCAGGCTGCTGGTCCAGGGGCGTGTGTGCCCAGGTCCAGGGTGCTGTAGGAGGAGCTCCTAGCAAGGGGCGAGCAAGCACCTTGTTTCCTTGGCATAGACTGGCCTGTGCACCCTGAGGCCTGCCAGACGTGCAGACAGCGCAGGCAGCAAGGGCTTGTGGCAGGCAGATAAGGGGCAGCAGGCGTCTCACTTGAAAGTGGGCTCATGACTCTCTTGTTCTCCGGCCCCTGTGGCCGTGTGCAAGCACAGCCTCTGGACCTGCAGCTTCTGAGCAGTGCAAGAGACACACAGGAAACACCCAGGTGCCTTCTCTAGTGAACGGTGTTCCATCAAGGTCCTGCTTGCTGGCAGGGGCCTAGGCCAGCACAGGTCCTAGGGAGGCCAGGCTGAGGCTGGGATGGGTCCCGACCTAGCAGTGCTCAGGGCAAGCCTGGGACTGGAGGCCAGGCTGCAGGCTCATTCCAGCTTGGGCCTGGTGCAGAAAGCCTTCAGCTAGGACTTCCATGGGGTATAGTCAGCACAGTGGTTTTTGCCTGAAATCCATGTTCCTCACTCGGAGCCCCCTGCCTTTCAGCACACACTCCCTAGAAGTGTGTTCCTGAGGCAGTTGGACAGTTGGGGAAGTGGAGGCTCTCCCAGCATGGGAGGTCTGCCTAGAACCTTGCTCTGGCTGCAAAGAGGATTCCCTGCACCTCTGGCGCTGGGGTGAGATTTTCTGCACACAGGAGACACTTGGCACACACAGTGTTTCCCCATGGAAAGCACTGTGAGGAAGAATCTCTGCCAGGGATGCATGGCACTCTCCCATCGAAGCCCTCCATGCAGCAAGCTGTCATGGACTCGAGTGCAGGCCTTGGTGGCTGGAGAGACTGCAGCTCCTCTGGAGGCTCCGGGGCAATTGGCACACCCCTCCAAGGAAATGAGGCTTGTGGGATGAGCACTTTGCAAAGAATTGCAAGCAGCCTGCTCCTTTTGATGAGACACATGTGTGGGGAGAGAGACTTGACAGCAGAGAAGAAGCAAGAGGGCAATGAGGGATTGGATTTGCATGCAGCTTGGAGGCTCCATATCTCCTGCTTCGCAAGCAGGGAGTGCCAGGTCTGCCCATCATGCTCCGTTACCAGCTGGGCACCCAGTTTCAGGATCTGCCCTTTCCCAGCCATGAAACCACACCCAGGCTGCACCCTGAGCCCTGCCAAGGGGGACCCTTGCCCGCCAGGTGGGCTGAATTGCATGACTGTGTCAGGGGAGAGAAGGCCCTAGGAGGCCTTCAGGGAACTGCCTCAACATAGCCCCGCTCAGGAAAGGCACTCCTCTTTCTGTGACCGGATGCACAATGGAGTATCTGCTTGAGGCAAAGAAGCTCAGCTAGGCGATCCCTGGCTGAAGGCAAAGCAGAGAGTTTTTCGGTGGAGCGCTGGCACCATCTGCCGGCCGACAAGCATGGAAGGAGAATCCTCACTCCAAATGAGGTCCTGAGGAGCTTTCCAAGCAGCAGGCAGGCTGCCTCCAGAAGCTTAGAGAGTCCTGCTTCGGACTATCCTCCGGCAACAGAGTGGGTGCCAAGGGCACGTGGGTTGGAGGGTGCTCGGAAGCTGCAGGGGAGGTTTTCAGCATCCAGTGCTCTCCGATGGAACACACTGCAGGCGCGAGCATCCATGAACTCCTGCAAGGCTTTGGAGTGGGAAAGCTGTGCTTAGCAGAGGGCTCCCTGCCAAATGCTGCAGGCCTATGTGGATGGCGAAGCTGCAGCTGTCTTGCAGTCTGCTTGTCCAGAAGTGCGTGTGCCCTGGTCCAGAGTGCTGTAGGAGGAGCTCCTAGCAACGGGAGAGCAAGCACCTTGTTTCCTTGGCATAGAATGGCCTGTGCACACAGAGGCCTGTCAGCAGTGAAGACAACGCAGGCAGCAAGAGGGGTGGCAGGCAGCTAAGTGGCGGCAGGCGTCCTGCTTGAAAGTGGGGTCATGACTGTTTTGTCCTCAGGCCCCAGTGTCCACGTGCACACACTGCCTCTGGACTTGCAGCGTCCGAGCAGTGCAAGAGAAACACAAGCAACACCCTGGGGCCTTCTCGAATGAACGGTGCTCCATCGAGGTCCTGCTGGCTGGCAGTGGCCTAGGCCAGCAAAGGCCCTAGGGAGGCCAGGCTGAGGCTGGGATGGTTCCTGACCTAGCAGTGCCCAGGGCAAGCCTGGGACTGGAGGCCAGGCTGCAGGCTCATTCCAGCTTGGGCCTGGTGCAGAGAGCCTTCAGCTAAGACTTCCATGGGGAATGGTATGCGTAGTGATTTTTGCCTGCAATCCTCGTTCCTAACTCTCGCCAAACAGCCTGTTAGCCCACACTTGCTAGACGTGTGTTCCTGAGGCAGTTGGACAATAGGGCAAGTGGAGGCTCACCCAGCATGGGACGCCTGCCTTGAACATTGCCCTGGGTGCAAAGAGGATTCCCTGCACCTCTGGCACTGGGGAGAGCATTTCTGCACACAGGAGACACTTGGCAAACACAGTTTCTCCCCTCGGAAAGTACTGTGAGAAAGAGTCGCCATCCCGGATGCATGGCACTCTCCCTTCGAAGCCCTCCATGCAGCAGGCTTTCATGGACTCGGCTGCAGGCTTTGGTAGCTGGAGACACTGCAGCTCCTCTGGAGGCTCAGGGGCAATTGGCACACCCCTCCAAGGAAATGAGGCTAGTGTGATGAGCTCTTTCCAAAGAATGGCAAGCAGCCTGCTCCTTTCAATGAGACACACGTGTGGGGAGAGATGCTTGGCAGCAGAGAAGAAGCAAGAGGGCAGCCAGGGAGGGATTTGCACACAGCTTGAAGTCCCCAGACCTCCTGATTCGAAACCAGGGAATGCCAGCTCTGCCTGTCAGGCCCCATTCCCTAGTGGGCACCCAGATTCAGGATCTGCCCTTTCCCAGCTATGAAACCACACCCAGGCTGCACCCTGAGCCCTGCCAAGTTGGAACTTTGCTCGCCAGGTGGGCTGAATGGCATGACTGTGTCAGGGGAAAGAAGGACCTAGGAGGCCTTCCGGGAACTGCCACGACATAGCAGTGCTCAGGAAAAGGCAGTCTCCTTTCTGTAGGCCGGATGCACACTGGAGTTTCCGCTTGAGGCAAGGAAGCTCAGCTAGGTGATCCCTGGCTGAAGGCAAAGCAGAGAGTTTTTCAGTGGAGCGCTGGCCCCATCTGCTGGCCGACAAGCATAGGAGGAGAAACCTCGCTGCAAATGAGTTCCTGAAGTGCTTTCCAAGCAGGAGGCAGCATGGCTGCAATAGTTTAGAAAGTCTTGCTTAGGACTACCCTCTGGCAACAGGGTGGGTGCCAAGGGCATGTGGGTTGGAGGGTGCTCAGAAGTCGCAGGGGAGGCTTTGGGCACCCGGTGCTCTCTGATGGAAAACACTGCAGGCCCGAGCATCCATGAATTCCTGCAAGGCTTTGGAGTGGGAAAGCTGTGCTTAGCAGAAGGCTCCCTGCCAAGTGCTGCAGGCCTTTGTGGATGCTGAAGCAGCAGCTGCCTTGCAGGCTGCTGGTCCAGGGGCGTGTGTGCCCAGGTCCAGGGTGCTGTAGGAGGAGCTCCTAGCAAGGGGCGAGCAAGCACCTTGTTTCCTTGGCATAGACTGGCCTGTGCACCCTGAGGCCTGCCAGACGTGCAGACAGCGCAGGCAGCAAGGGCTTGTGGCAGGCAGATAAGGGGCAGCAGGCGTCTCACTTGAAAGTGGGCTCATGACTCTCTTGTTCTCCGGCCCCTGTGGCCGTGTGCAAGCACAGCCTCTGGACCTGCAGCTTCTGAGCAGTGCAAGAGACACACAGGAAACACCCAGGTGCCTTCTCTAGTGAACGGTGTTCCATCAAGGTCCTGCTTGCTGGCAGGGGCCTAGGCCAGCACAGGTCCTAGGGAGGCCAGGCTGAGGCTGGGATGGGTCCCGACCTAGCAGTGCTCAGGGCAAGCCTGGGACTGGAGGCCAGGCTGCAGGCTCATTCCAGCTTGGGCCTGGTGCAGAAAGCCTTCAGCTAGGACTTCCATGGGGTATAGTCAGCACAGTGGTTTTTGCCTGAAATCCATGTTCCTCACTCGGAGCCCCCTGCCTTTCAGCACACACTCCCTAGAAGTGTGTTCCTGAGGCAGTTGGACAGTTGGGGAAGTGGAGGCTCTCCCAGCATGGGAGGTCTGCCTAGAACCTTGCTCTGGCTGCAAAGAGGATTCCCTGCACCTCTGGCGCTGGGGTGAGATTTTCTGCACACAGGAGACACTTGGCACACACAGTGTTTCCCCATGGAAAGCACTGTGAGGAAGAATCTCTGCCAGGGATGCATGGCACTCTCCCATCGAAGCCCTCCATGCAGCAAGCTGTCATGGACTCGAGTGCAGGCCTTGGTGGCTGGAGAGACTGCAGCTCCTCTGGAGGCTCCGGGGCAATTGGCACACCCCTCCAAGGAAATGAGGCTTGTGGGATGAGCACTTTGCAAAGAATTGCAAGCAGCCTGCTCCTTTTGATGAGACACATGTGTGGGGAGAGAGACTTGACAGCAGAGAAGAAGCAAGAGGGCAATGAGGGATTGGATTTGCATGCAGCTTGGAGGCTCCATATCTCCTGCTTCGCAAGCAGGGAGTGCCAGGTCTGCCCATCATGCTCCGTTACCAGCTGGGCACCCAGTTTCAGGATCTGCCCTTTCCCAGCCATGAAACCACACCCAGGCTGCACCCTGAGCCCTGCCAAGGGGGACCCTTGCCCGCCAGGTGGGCTGAATTGCATGACTGTGTCAGGGGAGAGAAGGCCCTAGGAGGCCTTCAGGGAACTGCCTCAACATAGCCCCGCTCAGGAAAGGCACTCCTCTTTCTGTGACCGGATGCACAATGGAGTATCTGCTTGAGGCAAAGAAGCTCAGCTAGGCGATCCCTGGCTGAAGGCAAAGCAGAGAGTTTTTCGGTGGAGCGCTGGCACCATCTGCCGGCCGACAAGCATGGAAGGAGAATCCTCACTCCAAATGAGGTCCTGAGGAGCTTTCCAAGCAGCAGGCAGGCTGCCTCCAGAAGCTTAGAGAGTCCTGCTTCGGACTATCCTCCGGCAACAGAGTGGGTGCCAAGGGCACGTGGGTTGGAGGGTGCTCGGAAGCTGCAGGGGAGGTTTTCAGCATCCAGTGCTCTCCGATGGAACACACTGCAGGCGCGAGCATCCATGAACTCCTGCAAGGCTTTGGAGTGGGAAAGCTGTGCTTAGCAGAGGGCTCCCTGCCAAATGCTGCAGGCCTATGTGGATGGCGAAGCTGCAGCTGTCTTGCAGTCTGCTTGTCCAGAAGTGCGTGTGCCCTGGTCCAGAGTGCTGTAGGAGGAGCTCCTAGCAACGGGAGAGCAAGCACCTTGTTTCCTTGGCATAGAATGGCCTGTGCACACAGAGGCCTGTCAGCAGTGAAGACAACGCAGGCAGCAAGAGGGGTGGCAGGCAGCTAAGTGGCGGCAGGCGTCCTGCTTGAAAGTGGGGTCATGACTGTTTTGTCCTCAGGCCCCAGTGTCCACGTGCACACACTGCCTCTGGACTTGCAGCTTCCGAGCAGTGCAAGAGAAACACAAGCAACACCCTGGGGCCTTCTCGAATGAACGGTGCTCCATCGAGGTCCTGCTGGCTGGCAGTGGCCTAGGCCAGCAAAGGCCCTAGGGAGGCCAGGCTGAGGCTGGGATGGTTCCTGACCTAGCAGTGCCCAGGGCAAGCCTGGGACTGGAGGCCAGGCTGCAGGCTCATTCCAGCTTGGGCCTGGTGCAGAGAGCCTTCAGCTAAGACTTCCATGGGGAATGGTATGCGTAGTGATTTTTGCCTGCAATCCTCGTTCCTAACTCTCGCCAAACAGCCTGTTAGCCCACACTTGCTAGACGTGTGTTCCTGAGGCAGTTGGACAATAGGGCAAGTGGAGGCTCACCCAGCATGGGACGCCTGCCTTGAACATTGCCCTGGGTGCAAAGAGGATTCCCTGCACCTCTGGCACTGGGGAGAGCATTTCTGCACACAGGAGACACTTGGCAAACACAGTTTCTCCCCTCGGAAAGTACTGTGAGAAAGAGTCGCCATCCCGGATGCATGGCACTCTCCCTTCGAAGCCCTCCATGCAGCAGGCTTTCATGGACTCGGCTGCAGGCTTTGGTAGCTGGAGACACTGCAGCTCCTCTGGAGGCTCAGGGGCAATTGGCACACCCCTCCAAGGAAATGAGGCTAGTGTGATGAGCTCTTTCCAAAGAATGGCAAGCAGCCTGCTCCTTTCAATGAGACACACGTGTGGGGAGAGATGCTTGGCAGCAGAGAAGAAGCAAGAGGGCAGCCAGGGAGGGATTTGCACACAGCTTGAAGTCCCCAGACCTCCTGATTCGAAACCAGGGAATGCCAGCTCTGCCTGTCAGGCCCCATTCCCTAGTGGGCACCCAGATTCAGGATCTGCCCTTTCCCAGCTATGAAACCACACCCAGGCTGCACCCTGAGCCCTGCCAAGTTGGAACTTTGCTCGCCAGGTGGGCTGAATGGCATGACTGTGTCAGGGGAAAGAAGGACCTAGGAGGCCTTCCGGGAACTGCCACGACATAGCAGTGCTCAGGAAAAGGCAGTCTCCTTTCTGTAGGCCGGATGCACACTGGAGTTTCCGCTTGAGGCAAGGAAGCTCAGCTAGGTGATCCCTGGCTGAAGGCAAAGCAGAGAGTTTTTCAGTGGAGCGCTGGCCCCATCTGCTGGCCGACAAGCATAGGAGGAGAAACCTCGCTGCAAATGAGTTCCTGAAGTGCTTTCCAAGCAGGAGGCAGCATGGCTGCAATAGTTTAGAAAGTCTTGCTTAGGACTACCCTCTGGCAACAGGGTGGGTGCCAAGGGCATGTGGGTTGGAGGGTGCTCAGAAGTCGCAGGGGAGGCTTTGGGCACCCGGTGCTCTCTGATGGAAAACACTGCAGGCCCGAGCATCCATGAATTCCTGCAAGGCTTTGGAGTGGGAAAGCTGTGCTTAGCAGAAGGCTCCCTGCCAAGTGCTGCAGGCCTTTGTGGATGCTGAAGCAGCAGCTGCCTTGCAGGCTGCTGGTCCAGGGGCGTGTGTGCCCAGGTCCAGGGTGCTGTAGGAGGAGCTCCTAGCAAGGGGCGAGCAAGCACCTTGTTTCCTTGGCATAGACTGGCCTGTGCACCCTGAGGCCTGCCAGACGTGCAGACAGCGCAGGCAGCAAGGGCTTGTGGCAGGCAGATAAGGGGCAGCAGGCGTCTCACTTGAAAGTGGGCTCATGACTCTCTTGTTCTCCGGCCCCTGTGGCCGTGTGCAAGCACAGCCTCTGGACCTGCAGCTTCTGAGCAGTGCAAGAGACACACAGGAAACACCCAGGTGCCTTCTCTAGTGAACGGTGTTCCATCAAGGTCCTGCTTGCTGGCAGGGGCCTAGGCCAGCACAGGTCCTAGGGAGGCCAGGCTGAGGCTGGGATGGGTCCCGACCTAGCAGTGCTCAGGGCAAGCCTGGGACTGGAGGCCAGGCTGCAGGCTCATTCCAGCTTGGGCCTGGTGCAGAAAGCCTTCAGCTAGGACTTCCATGGGGTATAGTCAGCACAGTGGTTTTTGCCTGAAATCCATGTTCCTCACTCGGAGCCCCCTGCCTTTCAGCACACACTCCCTAGAAGTGTGTTCCTGAGGCAGTTGGACAGTTGGGGAAGTGGAGGCTCTCCCAGCATGGGAGGTCTGCCTAGAACCTTGCTCTGGCTGCAAAGAGGATTCCCTGCACCTCTGGCGCTGGGGTGAGATTTTCTGCACACAGGAGACACTTGGCACACACAGTGTTTCCCCATGGAAAGCACTGTGAGGAAGAATCTCTGCCAGGGATGCATGGCACTCTCCCATCGAAGCCCTCCATGCAGCAAGCTGTCATGGACTCGAGTGCAGGCCTTGGTGGCTGGAGAGACTGCAGCTCCTCTGGAGGCTCCGGGGCAATTGGCACACCCCTCCAAGGAAATGAGGCTTGTGGGATGAGCACTTTGCAAAGAATTGCAAGCAGCCTGCTCCTTTTGATGAGACACATGTGTGGGGAGAGAGACTTGACAGCAGAGAAGAAGCAAGAGGGCAATGAGGGATTGGATTTGCATGCAGCTTGGAGGCTCCATATCTCCTGCTTCGCAAGCAGGGAGTGCCAGGTCTGCCCATCATGCTCCGTTACCAGCTGGGCACCCAGTTTCAGGATCTGCCCTTTCCCAGCCATGAAACCACACCCAGGCTGCACCCTGAGCCCTGCCAAGGGGGACCCTTGCCCGCCAGGTGGGCTGAATTGCATGACTGTGTCAGGGGAGAGAAGGCCCTAGGAGGCCTTCAGGGAACTGCCTCAACATAGCCCCGCTCAGGAAAGGCACTCCTCTTTCTGTGACCGGATGCACAATGGAGTATCTGCTTGAGGCAAAGAAGCTCAGCTAGGCGATCCCTGGCTGAAGGCAAAGCAGAGAGTTTTTCGGTGGAGCGCTGGCACCATCTGCCGGCCGACAAGCATGGAAGGAGAATCCTCACTCCAAATGAGGTCCTGAGGAGCTTTCCAAGCAGCAGGCAGGCTGCCTCCAGAAGCTTAGAGAGTCCTGCTTCGGACTATCCTCCGGCAACAGAGTGGGTGCCAAGGGCACGTGGGTTGGAGGGTGCTCGGAAGCTGCAGGGGAGGTTTTCAGCATCCAGTGCTCTCCGATGGAACACACTGCAGGCGCGAGCATCCATGAACTCCTGCAAGGCTTTGGAGTGGGAAAGCTGTGCTTAGCAGAGGGCTCCCTGCCAAATGCTGCAGGCCTATGTGGATGGCGAAGCTGCAGCTGTCTTGCAGTCTGCTTGTCCAGAAGTGCGTGTGCCCTGGTCCAGAGTGCTGTAGGAGGAGCTCCTAGCAACGGGAGAGCGAGCACCTTGTTTCCTTGGCATAGAATGGCCTGTGCACACAGAGGCCTGTCAGCAGTGAAGACAACGCAGGCAGCAAGAGGGGTGGCAGGCAGCTAAGTGGCGGCAGGCGTCCTGCTTGAAAGTGGGGTCATGACTGTTTTGTCCTCAGGCCCCAGTGTCCACGTGCACACACTGCCTCTGGACCTGCAGCTTCCGAGCAGTGCAAGAGAAACACAAGCAACACCCTGGGGCCTTCTCGAATGAACGGTGCTCCATCGAGGTCCTGCTGGCTGGCAGTGGCCTAGGCCAGCAAAGGCCCTAGGGAGGCCAGGCTGAGGCTGGGATGGTTCCTGACCTAGCAGTGCCCAGGGCAAGCCTGGGACTGGAGGCCAGGCTGCAGGCTCATTCCAGCTTGGGCCTGGTGCAGAGAGCCTTCAGCTAAGGCTTCCATGGGGAATGGTATGCGTAGTGATTTTTGCCTGCAATCCTCGTTCCTAACTCTCGCCAAACAGCCTGTTAGCCCACACTTGCTAGACGTGTGTTCCTGAGGCAGTTGGACAATAGGGCAAGTGGAGGCTCACCCAGCATGGGACGCCTGCCTTGAACATTGCCCTGGGTGCAAAGAGGATTCCCTGCACCTCTGGCACTGGGGAGAGCATTTCTGCACACAGGAGACACTTGGCAAACACAGTTTCTCCCCTCGGAAAGTACTGTGAGAAAGAGTCGCCATCCCGGATGCATGGCACTCTCCCTTCGAAGCCCTCCATGCAGCAGGCTTTCATGGACTCGGCTGCAGGCTTTGGTAGCTGGAGACACTGCAGCTCCTCTGGAGGCTCAGGGGCAATTGGCACACCCCTCCAAGGAAATGAGGCTAGTGTGATGAGCTCTTTCCAAAGAATGGCAAGCAGCCTGCTCCTTTCAATGAGACACACGTGTGGGGAGAGATGCTTGGCAGCAGAGAAGAAGCAAGAGGGCAGCCAGGGAGGGATTTGCACACAGCTTGAAGTCCCCAGACCTCCTGATTCGAAACCAGGGAATGCCAGCTCTGCCTGTCAGGCCCCATTCCCTAGTGGGCACCCAGATTCAGGATCTGCCCTTTCCCAGCTATGAAACCACACCCAGGCTGCACCCTGAGCCCTGCCAAGTTGGAACTTTGCTCGCCAGGTGGGCTGAATGGCATGACTGTGTCAGGGGAAAGAAGGACCTAGGAGGCCTTCCGGGAACTGCCACGACATAGCAGTGCTCAGGAAAAGGCAGTCTCCTTTCTGTAGGCCGGATGCACACTGGAGTTTCCGCTTGAGGCAAGGAAGCTCAGCTAGGTGATCCCTGGCTGAAGGCAAAGCAGAGAGTTTTTCAGTGGAGCGCTGGCCCCATCTGCTGGCCGACAAGCATAGGAGGAGAAACCTCGCTGCAAATGAGTTCCTGAAGTGCTTTCCAAGCAGGAGGCAGCATGGCTGCAATAGTTTAGAAAGTCTTGCTTAGGACTACCCTCTGGCAACAGGGTGGGTGCCAAGGGCATGTGGGTTGGAGGGTGCTCAGAAGTCGCAGGGGAGGCTTTGGGCACCCGGTACTCTCTGATGGAAAACACTGCAGGCCCGAGCATCCATGAATTCCTGCAAGGCTTTGGAGTGGGAAAGCTGTGCTTAGCAGAAGGCTCCCTGCCAAGTGCTGCAGGCCTTTGTGGATGCTGAAGCAGCAGCTGCCTTGCAGGCTGCTGGTCCAGGGGCGTGTGTGCCCAGGTCCAGGGTGCTGTAGGAGGAGCTCCTAGCAAGGGGCGAGCAAGCACCTTGTTTCCTTGGCATAGACTGGCCTGTGCACCCTGAGGCCTGCCAGACGTGCAGACAGCGCAGGCAGCAAGGGCTTGTGGCAGGCAGATAAGGGGCAGCAGGCGTCTCACTTGAAAGTGGGCTCATGACTCTCTTGTTCTCCGGCCCCTGTGGCCGTGTGCAAGCACAGCCTCTGGACCTGCAGCTTCTGAGCAGTGCAAGAGACACACAGGAAACACCCAGGTGCCTTCTCTAGTGAACGGTGTTCCATCAAGGTCCTGCTTGCTGGCAGGGGCCTAGGCCAGCACAGGTCCTAGGGAGGCCAGGCTGAGGCTGGGATGGGTCCCGACCTAGCAGTGCTCAGGGCAAGCCTGGGACTGGAGGCCAGGCTGCAGGCTCATTCCAGCTTGGGCCTGGTGCAGAAAGCCTTCAGCTAGGACTTCCATGGGGTATAGTCAGCACAGTGGTTTTTGCCTGAAATCCATGTTCCTCACTCGGAGCCCCCTGCCTTTCAGCACACACTCCCTAGAAGTGTGTTCCTGAGGCAGTTGGACAGTTGGGGAAGTGGAGGCTCTCCCAGCATGGGAGGTCTGCCTAGAACCTTGCTCTGGCTGCAAAGAGGATTCCCTGCACCTCTGGCGCTGGGGTGAGATTTTCTGCACACAGGAGACACTTGGCACACACAGTGTTTCCCCATGGAAAGCACTGTGAGGAAGAATCTCTGCCAGGGATGCATGGCACTCTCCCATCGAAGCCCTCCATGCAGCAAGCTGTCATGGACTCGAGTGCAGGCCTTGGTGGCTGGAGAGACTGCAGCTCCTCTGGAGGCTCCGGGGCAATTGGCACACCCCTCCAAGGAAATGAGGCTTGTGGGATGAGCACTTTGCAAAGAATTGCAAGCAGCCTGCTCCTTTTGATGAGACACATGTGTGGGGAGAGAGACTTGACAGCAGAGAAGAAGCAAGAGGGCAATGAGGGATTGGATTTGCATGCAGCTTGGAGGCTCCATATCTCCTGCTTCGCAAGCAGGGAGTGCCAGGTCTGCCCATCATGCTCCGTTACCAGCTGGGCACCCAGTTTCAGGATCTGCCCTTTCCCAGCCATGAAACCACACCCAGGCTGCACCCTGAGCCCTGCCAAGGGGGACCCTTGCCCGCCAGGTGGGCTGAATTGCATGACTGTGTCAGGGGAGAGAAGGCCCTAGGAGGCCTTCAGGGAACTGCCTCAACATAGCCCCGCTCAGGAAAGGCACTCCTCTTTCTGTGACCGGATGCACAATGGAGTATCTGCTTGAGGCAAAGAAGCTCAGCTAGGCGATCCCTGGCTGAAGGCAAAGCAGAGAGTTTTTCGGTGGAGCGCTGGCACCATCTGCCGGCCGACAAGCATGGAAGGAGAATCCTCACTCCAAATGAGGTCCTGAGGAGCTTTCCAAGCAGCAGGCAGGCTGCCTCCAGAAGCTTAGAGAGTCCTGCTTCGGACTATCCTCCAGCAACAGAGTGGGTGCCAAGGGCACGTGGGTTGGAGGGTGCTCGGAAGCTGCAGGGGAGGTTTTCAGCATCCAGTGCTCTCCGATGGAACACACTGCAGGCGCGAGCATCCATGAACTCCTGCAAGGCTTTGGAGTGGGAAAGCTGTGCTTAGCAGAGGGCTCCCTGCCAAATGCTGCAGGCCTATGTGGATGGCGAAGCTGCAGCTGTCTTGCAGTCTGCTTGTCCAGAAGTGCGTGTGCCCTGGTCCAGAGTGCTGTAGGAGGAGCTCCTAGCAACGGGAGAGCGAGCACCTTGTTTCCTTGGCATAGAATGGCCTGTGCACACAGAGGCCTGTCAGCAGTGAAGACAACGCAGGCAGCAAGAGGGGTGGCAGGCAGCTAAGTGGCGGCAGGCGTCCTGCTTGAAAGTGGGGTCATGACTGTTTTGTCCTCAGGCCCCAGTGTCCACGTGCACACACTGCCTCTGGACCTGCAGCTTCCGAGCAGTGCAAGAGAAACACAAGCAACACCCTGGGGCCTTCTCGAATGAACGGTGCTCCATCGAGGTCCTGCTGGCTGGCAGTGGCCTAGGCCAGCAAAGGCCCTAGGGAGGCCAGGCTGAGGCTGGGATGGTTCCTGACCTAGCAGTGCCCAGGGCAAGCCTGGGACTGGAGGCCAGGCTGCAGGCTCATTCCAGCTTGGGCCTGGTGCAGAGAGCCTTCAGCTAAGGCTTCCATGGGGAATGGTATGCGTAGTGATTTTTGCCTGCAATCCTCGTTCCTAACTCTCGCCAAACAGCCTGTTAGCCCACACTTGCTAGACGTGTGTTCCTGAGGCAGTTGGACAATAGGGCAAGTGGAGGCTCACCCAGCATGGGACGCCTGCCTTGAACATTGCTCTGGGTGCAAAGAGGATTCCCTGCACCTCTGGCACTGGGGAGAGCATTTCTGCACACAGGAGACACTTGGCAAACACAGTTTCTCCCCTCGGAAAGTACTGTGAGAAAGAGTTGCCATCCCGGATGCATGGCACTCTCCCTTCGAAGCCCTCCATGCAGCAGGCTTTCATGGACTCGGCTGCAGGCTTTGGTAGCTGGAGACACTGCAGCTCCTCTGGAGGCTCAGGGGCAATTGGCACACCCCTCCAAGGAAATGAGGCTAGTGTGATGAGCTCTTTCCAAAGAATGGCAAGCAGCCTGCTCCTTTCAATGAGACACACGTGTGGGGAGAGATGCTTGGCAGCAGAGAAGAAGCAAGAGGGCAGCCAGGGAGGGATTTGCACACAGCTTGAAGTCCCCAGACATCCTGATTCGAAACCAGGGAATGCCAGCTCTGCCTGTCAGGCCCCATTCCCTAGTGGGCACCCAGATTCAGGATCTGCCCTTTCCCAGCTATGAAACCACACCCAGGCTGCACCCTGAGCCCTGCCAAGTTGGAACTTTGCTCGCCAGGTGGGCTGAATGGCATGACTGTGTCAGGGGAAAGAAGGACCTGGGAGGCCTTCCGGGAACTGCCACGAAATAGCAGTGCTCAGGAAAAGGCAGTCTCCTTTCTGTAGGCCGGATGCACACTGGAGTTTCCGCTTGAGGCAAGGAAGCTCAGCTAGGTGATCCCTGGCTGAAGGCAAAGCAGAGAGTTTTTCAGTGGAGCGCTGGCCCCATCTGCTGGCCGACAAGCATAGGAGGAGAAACCTCGCTGCAAATGAGTTCCTGAAGTGCTTTCCAAGCAGGAGGTAGCATGGCTCCAATAGTTTAGAAAGTCTTGCTTAGGACTACCCTCTGGCAACAGGGTGGGTGCCAAGGGCATGTGGGTTGGAGGGTGCTCAGAAGTCGCAGGGGAGGCTTTGGGCACCCGGTGCTCTCTGATGGAAAACACTGCAGGCCCGAGCATCCATGAATTCCTGCAAGGCTTTGGAGTGGGAAAGCTGTGCTTAGCAGAAGGCTCCCTGCCAAGTGCTGCAGGCCTTTGTGGATGCTGAAGCAGCAGCTGCCTTGCAGGCTGCTGGTCCAGGGGCGTGTGTGCCCAGGTCCAGGGTGCTGTAGGAGGAGCTCCTAGCAAGGGGCGAGCAAGCACCTTGTTTCCTTGGCATAGACTGGCCTGTGCACCCTGAGGCCTGCCAGACGTGCAGACAGCGCAGGCAGCAAGGGCTTGTGGCAGGCAGATAAGGGGCAGCAGGCGTCTCACTTGAAAGTGGGCTCATGACTCTCTTGTTCTCCGGCCCCTGTGGCCGTGTGCAAGCACAGCCTCTGGACCTGCAGCTTCTGAGCAGTGCAAGAGACACACAGGAAACACCCAGGTGCCTTCTCTAGTGAACGGTGTTCCATCAAGGTCCTGCTTGCTGGCAGGGGCCTAGGCCAGCACAGGTCCTAGGGAGGCCAGGCTGAGGCTGGGATGGGTCCCGACCTAGCAGTGCTCAGGGCAAGCCTGGGACTGGAGGCCAGGCTGCAGGCTCATTCCAGCTTGGGCCTGGTGCAGAAAGCCTTCAGCTAGGACTTCCATGGGGTATAGTCAGCACAGTGGTTTTTGCCTGAAATCCATGTTCCTCACTCGGAGCCCCCTGCCTTTCAGCACACACTCCCTAGAAGTGTGTTCCTGAGGCAGTTGGACAGTTGGGGAAGTGGAGGCTCTCCCAGCATGGGAGGTCTGCCTAGAACCTTGCTCTGGCTGCAAAGAGGATTCCCTGCACCTCTGGCGCTGCGGTGAGATTTTCTGCACACAGGAGACACTTGGCACACACAGTGTTTCCCCATGGAAAGCACTGTGAGGAAGAATCTCTGCCAGGGATGCATGGCACTCTCCCATCGAAGCCCTCCATGCAGCAAGCTGTCATGGACTCGAGTGCAGGCCTTGGTGGCTGGAGAGACTGCAGCTCCTCTGGAGGCTCCGGGGCAATTGGCACACCCCTCCAAGGAAATGAGGCTTGTGGGATGAGCACTTTGCAAAGAATTGCAAGCAGCCTGCTCCTTTTGATGAGACACATGTGTGGGGAGAGAGACTTGACAGCAGAGAAGAAGCAAGAGGGCAATGAGGGATTGGATTTGCATGCAGCTTGGAGGCTCCATATCTCCTGCTTCGCAAGCAGGGAGTGCCAGGTCTGCCCATCATGCTCCGTTACCAGCTGGGCACCCAGTTTCAGGATCTGCCCTTTCCCAGCCATGAAACCACACCCAGGCTGCACCCTGAGCCCTGCCAAGGGGGACCCTTGCCCGCCAGGTGGGCTGAATTGCATGACTGTGTCAGGGGAGAGAAGGCCCTAGGAGGCCTTCAGGGAACTGCCTCAACATAGCCCCGCTCAGGAAAGGCACTCCTCTTTCTGTGACCGGATGCACAATGGAGTATCTGCTTGAGGCAAAGAAGCTCAGCTAGGCGATCCCTGGCTGAAGGCAAAGCAGAGAGTTTTTCGGTGGAGCGCTGGCACCATCTGCCGGCCGACAAGCATGGAAGGAGAATCCTCACTCCAAATGAGGTCCTGAGGAGCTTTCCAAGCAGCAGGCAGGCTGCCTCCAGAAGCTTAGAGAGTCCTGCTTCAGACTATCCTCCGGCAACAGAGTGGGTGCCAAGGGCATGTGGGTTGGAGGGTGCTCGGAAGCTGCAGGGGAGGTTTTCAGCATCCAGTGCTCTCCGATGGAACACACTGCAGGCGCGAGCATCCATGAACTCCTGCAAGGCTTTGGAGTGGGAAAGCTGTGCTTAGCAGAGGGCTCCCTGCCAAATGCTGCAGGCCTATGTGGATGGCGAAGCTGCAGCTGTCTTGCAGTCTGCTTGTCCAGAGGTGCGTGTGCCCTGGTCCAGAGTGCTGTAGGAGGAGCTCCTAGCAACGGGAGAGCAAGCACCTTGTTTCCTTGGCATAGAATGGCCTGTGCACACAGAGGCCTGTCAGCAGTGAAGACAACGCAGGCAGCAAGAGGGGTGGCAGGCAGCTAAGTGGCGGCAGGCGTCCTGCTTGAAAGTGGGGTCATGACTGTTTTGTCCTCAGGCCCCAGTGTCCACGTGCACACACTGCCTCTGGACCTGCAGCTTCCGAGCAGTGCAAGAGAAACACAAGCAACACCCTGGGGCCTTCTCGAATGAACGGTGCTCCATCGAGGTCCTGCTGGCTGGCAGTGGCCTAGGCCAGCAAAGGCCCTAGGGAGGCCAGGCTGAGGCTGGGATGGTTCCTGACCTAGCAGTGCCCAGGGCAAGCCTGGGACTGGAGGCCAGGCTGCAGGCTCATTCCAGCTTGGGCCTGGTGCAGAGAGCCTTCAGCTAAGACTTCCATGGGGAATGGTATGCGTAGTGATTTTTGCCTGCAATCCTCGTTCCTAACTCTCGCCAAACAGCCTGTTAGCCCACACTTGCTAGACGTGTGTTCCTGAGGCAGTTGGACAATAGGGCAAGTGGAGGCTCACCCAGCATGGGACGCCTGCCTTGAACATTGCCCTGGGTGCAAAGAGGATTCCCTGCACCTCTGGCACTGGGGAGAGCATTTCTGCACACAGGAGACACTTGGCAAACACAGTTTCTCCCCTCGGAAAGTACTGTGAGAAAGAGTCGCCATCCCGGATGCATGGCACTCTCCCTTCGAAGCCCTCCATGCAGCAGGCTTTCATGGACTCGGCTGCAGGCTTTGGTAGCTGGAGACACTGCAGCTCCTCTGGAGGCTCAGGGGCAATTGGCACACCCCTCCAAGGAAATGAGGCTAGTGTGATGAGCTCTTTCCAAAGAATGGCAAGCAGCCTGCTCCTTTCAATGAGACACACGTGTGGGGAGAGATGCTTGGCAGCAGAGAAGAAGCAAGAGGGCAGCCAGGGAGGGATTTGCACACAGCTTGAAGTCCCCAGACCTCCTGATTCGAAACCAGGGAATGCCAGCTCTGCCTGTCAGGCCCCATTCCCTAGTGGGCACCCAGATTCAGGATCTGCCCTTTCCCAGCTATGAAACCACACCCAGGCTGCACCCTGAGCCCTGCCAAGTTGGAACTTTGCTCGCCAGGTGGGCTGAATGGCATGACTGTGTCAGGGGAAAGAAGGACCTAGGAGGCCTTCCGGGAACTGCCACGACATAGCAGTGCTCAGGAAAAGGCAGTCTCCTTTCTGTAGGCCGGATGCACACTGGAGTTTCCGCTTGAGGCAAGGAAGCTCAGCTAGGTGATCCCTGGCTGAAGGCAAAGCAGAGAGTTTTTCAGTGGAGCGCTGGCCCCATCTGCTGGCCGACAAGCATAGGAGGAGAAACCTCGCTGCAAATGAGTTCCTGAAGTGCTTTCCAAGCAGGAGGCAGCATGGCTCCAATAGTTTAGAAAGTCTTGCTTAGGACTACCCTCTGGCAACAGGGTGGGTGCCAAGGGCATGTGGGTTGGAGGGTGCTCAGAAGTCGCAGGGGAGGCTTTGGGCACCCGGTACTCTCTGATGGAAAACACTGCAGGCCCGAGCATCCATGAATTCCTGCAAGGCTTTGGAGTGGGAAAGCTGTGCTTAGCAGAAGGCTCCCTGCCAAGTGCTGCAGGCCTTTGTGGATGCTGAAGCAGCAGCTGCCTTGCAGGCTGCTGGTCCAGGGGCGTGTGTGCCCAGGTCCAGGGTGCTGTAGGAGGAGCTCCTAGCAAGGGGCGAGCAAGCACCTTGTTTCCTTGGCATACACTGGCCTGTGCACCCTGAGGCCTGCCAGACGTGCAGACAGCGCAGGCAGCAAGGGCTTGTGGCAGGCAGATAAGGGGCAGCAGGCGTCTCACTTGAAAGTGGGCTCATGACTCTCTTGTTCTCCGGCCCCTGTGGCCGTGTGCAAGCACAGCCTCTGGACCTGCAGCTTCTGAGCAGTGCAAGAGACACACAGGAAACACCCAGGTGCCTTCTCTAGTGAACAGTGTTCCATCAAGGTCCTGCTTGCTGGCAGGGGCCTAGGCCAGCACAGGTCCTAGGGAGGCCAGGCTGAGGCTGGGATGGGTCCCGACCTAGCAGTGCTCAGGGCAAGCCTGGGACTGGAGGCCAGGCTGCAGGCTCATTCCAGCTTGGGCCTGGTGCAGAAAGCCTTCAGCTAGGACTTCCATGGGGTATAGTCAGCACAGTGGTTTTTGCCTGAAATCCATGTTCCTCACTCGGAGCCCCCTGCCTTTCAGCACACACTCCCTAGAAGTGTGTTCCTGAGGCAGTTGGACAGTTGGGGAAGTGGAGGCTCTCCCAGCATGGGAGGTCTGCCTAGAACCTTGCTCTGGCTGCAAAGAGGATTCCCTGCACCTCTGGCGCTGGGGTGAGATTTTCTGCACACAGGAGACACTTGGCACACACAGTGTTTCCCCATGGAAAGCACTGTGAGGAAGAATCTCTGCCAGGGATGCATGGCACTCTCCCATCGAAGCCCTCCATGCAGCAAGCTGTCATGGACTCGAGTGCAGGCCTTGGTGGCTGGAGAGACTGCAGCTCCTCTGGAGGCTCCGGGGCAATTGGCACACCCCTCCAAGGAAATGAGGCTTGTGGGATGAGCACTTTGCAAAGAATTGCAAGCAGCCTGCTCCTTTTGATGAGACACATGTGTGGGGAGAGAGACTTGACAGCAGAGAAGAAGCAAGAGGGCAATGAGGGATTGGATTTGCATGCAGCTTGGAGGCTCCATATCTCCTGCTTCGCAAGCAGGGAGTGCCAGGTCTGCCCATCATGCTCCGTTACCAGCTGGGCACCCAGTTTCAGGATCTGCCCTTTCCCAGCCATGAAACCACACCCAGGCTGCACCCTGAGCCCTGCCAAGGGGGACCCTTGCCCGCCAGGTGGGCTGAATTGCATGACTGTGTCAGGGGAGAGAAGGCCCTAGGAGGCCTTCAGGGAACTGCCTCAACATAGCCCCGCTCAGGAAAGGCACTCCTCTTTCTGTGACCGGATGCACAATGGAGTATCTGCTTGAGGCAAAGAAGCTCAGCTAGGCGATCCCTGGCTGAAGGCAAAGCAGAGAGTTTTTCGGTGGAGCGCTGGCACCATCTGCCGGCCGACAAGCATGGAAGGAGAATCCTCACTCCAAATGAGGTCCTGAGGAGCTTTCCAAGCAGCAGGCAGGCTGCCTCCAGAAGCTTAGAGAGTCCTGCTTCGGACTATCCTCCGGCAACAGAGTGGGTGCCAAGGGCACGTGGGTTGGAGGGTGCTCGGAAGCTGCAGGGGAGGTTTTCAGCATCCAGTGCTCTCCGATGGAACACACTGCAGGCGCGAGCATCCATGAACTCCTGCAAGGCTTTGGAGTGGGAAAGCTGTGCTTAGCAGAGGGCTCCCTGCCAAATGCTGCAGGCCTATGTGGATGGCGAAGCTGCAGCTGTCTTGCAGTCTGCTTGTCCAGAGGTGCGTGTGCCCTGGTCCAGAGTGCTGTAGGAGGAGCTCCTAGCAACGGGAGAGCAAGCACCTTTTTTCCTTGGCATAGAATGGCCTGTGCACACAGAGGCCTGTCAGCAGTGAAGACAACGCAGGCAGCAAGAGGGGTGGCAGGCAGCTAAGTGGCGGCAGGCGTCCTGCTTGAAAGTGGGGTCATGACTGTTTTGTCCTCAGGCCCCAGTGTCCACGTGCACACACTGCCTCTGGACCTGCAGCTTCCGAGCAGTGCAAGAGAAACACAAGCAACACCCTGGGGCCTTCTCGAATGAACGGTGCTCCATCGAGGTCCTGCTGGCTGGCAGTGGCCTAGGCCAGCAAAGGCCCTAGGGAGGCCACGCTGAGGCTGGGATGGTTCCTGACCTAGCAGTGCCCAGGGCAAGCCTGGGACTGGAGGCCAGGCTGCAGGCTCATTCCAGCTTGGGCCTGGTGCAGAGAGCCTTCAGCTAAGACTTCCATGGGGAATGGTATGCGTAGTGATTTTTGCCTGCAATCCTCGTTCCTAACTCTCGCCAAACAGCCTGTTAGCCCACACTTGCTAGACGTGTGTTCCTGAGGCAGTTGGACAATAGGGCAAGTGGAGGCTCACCCAGCATGGGACGCCTGCCTTGAACATTGCCCTGGGTGCAAAGAGGATTCCCTGCACCTCTGGCACTGGGGAGAGCATTTCTGCACACAGGAGACACTTGGCAAACACAGTTTCTCCCCTCGGAAAGTACTGTGAGAAAGAGTCGCCATCCCGGATGCATGGCACTCTCCCTTCGAAGCCCTCCATGCAGCAGGCTTTCATGGACTCGGCTGCAGGCTTTGGTAGCTGGAGACACTGCAGCTCCTCTGGAGGCTCAGGGGCAATTGGCACACCCCTCCAAGGAAATGAGGCTAGTGTGATGAGCTCTTTCCAAAGAATGGCAAGCAGCCTGCTCCTTTCAATGAGACACACGTGTGGGGAGAGATGCTTGGCAGCAGAGAAGAAGCAAGAGGGCAGCCAGGGAGGGATTTGCACACAGCTTGAAGTCCCCAGACCTCCTGATTCGAAACCAGGGAATGCCAGCTCTGCCTGTCAGGCCCCATTCCCTAGTGGGCACCCAGATTCAGGATCTGCCCTTTCCCAGCTATGAAACCACACCCAGGCTGCACCCTGAGCCCTGCCAAGTTGGAACTTTGCTCGCCAGGTGGGCTGAATGGCATGACTGTGTCAGGGGAAAGAAGGACCTAGGAGGCCTTCCGGGAGCTGCCACGACATAGCAGTGCTCAGGAAAAGGCAGTCTCCTTTCTGTAGGCCGGATGCACACTGGAGTTTCCGCTTGAGGCAAGGAAGCTCAGCTAGGTGATCCCTGGCTGAAGGCAAAGCAGAGAGTTTTTCAGTGGAGCGCTGGCCCCATCTGCTGGCCGACAAGCATGGGAGGAGAAACCTCGCTGCAAATGAGTTCCTGAAGTGCTTTCCAAGCAGGAGGCAGCATGGCTGCAATAGTTTAGAAAGTCCTGCTTAGGACTACCCTCTGGCAACAGGGTGGGTGCCAAGGGCATGTGGGTTGGAGGGTGCTCAGAAGTCGCAGGGGAGGCTTTGGGCACCCGGTGCTCTCTGATGGAAAACACTGCAGGCCCGAGCATCCATGAATTCCTGCAAGGCTTTGGAGTGGGAAAGCTGTGCTTAGCAGAAGGCTCCCTGCCAAGTGCTGCAGGCCTTTGTGGATGCTGAAGCAGCAGCTGCCTTGAGGCTGCTGGTCCAGGGGCGTGTGTGCCCAGGTCCGGAGTGCTGTAGGAGGAGCTCCTAGCAAGGGGCAAGCAAGCACCTTGTTTCCTTGGCATAGACTGGCCTGTGCACCCTGAGGCCTGCAGACGTGCAGACAGCGCAGGCAGCAAGGGCTTGTGGCAGGCAGATAAGGGGCAGCAGGCGTCTCACTTGAAAGTGGGCTCATGACTCTCTTGTTCTCCGGCCCCTGTGGCCGTGTGCAAGCACAGCCTCTGGACCTGCAGCTTCTGAGCAGTGCAAGAGACACACAGGAAACACCCAGGTGCCTTCTCTAGTGAACGGTGTTCCATCAAGGTCCTGCTTGCTGGCAGGGGCCTAGGCCAGCACAGGTCCTAGGGAGGCCAGGCTGAGGCTGGGATGGGTCCCGACCTAGCAGTGCTCAGGGCAAGCCTGGGACTGGAGGCCAGGCTGCAGGCTCATTCCAGCTTGGGCCTGGTGCAGAAAGCCTTCAGCTAGGACTTCCATGGGGTATAGTCAGCACAGTGGTTTTTGCCTGAAATCCATGTTCCTCACTCGGAGCCCCCTGCCTTTCAGCACACACTCCCTAGAAGTGTGTTCCTGAGGCAGTTGGACAGTTGGGGAAGTGGAGGCTCTCCCAGCATGGGAGGTCTGCCTAGAACCTTGCTCTGGCTGCAAAGAGGATTCCCTGCACCTCTGGCGCTGCGGTGAGATTTTCTGCACACAGGAGACACTTGGCAAACACAGTTTTTCCCCTCGGAAAGTACTGTGAGAAAGAGTCACCATCCCGGATGCATGGCACTCTCCCTTCGAAGCCCTCCATGCAGCAGGCTTTCATGGACTCGGCTGCAGGCTTTGGTAGCTGGAGACACTGCAGCTCCTCTGGAGGCTCAGGGGCAATTGGCACACCCCTCCAAGGAAATGAGGCTAGTGTGATGAGCTCTTTCCAAAGAATGTCAAGCAGCCTGCTCCTTTCAATGAGACACACGTGTGGGGAGAGATGCTTGGCAGCAGAGAAGAAGCAAGAGGGCAGCCAGGGAGGGATTTGCACACAGCTTGAAGTCCCCAGACCTCCTGATTCGAAACTAGGGAATGCCAGCTCTGCCTGTCAGGCCCCATTCCCTAGTGGGCACCCAGATTCAGGATCTGCCCTTTCCCAGCTATGAAACCACACCCAGGCTGCACCCTGAGCCCTGCCAAGTTGGAACTTTGCTCGCCAGGTGGGCTGAATGGCATGACTGTGTCAGGGGAAAGAAGGACCTAGAAGGCCTTCCGGGAGCTGCCATGACATAGCAGTGCTCAGGAAAAGGCAGTCTCCTTTCTGTAGGCCGGATGCACACTGGAGTTTCCGCTTGAGGCAAGGAAGCTCAGCTAGGTGATCCCTGGCTGAAGGCAAAGCAGAGAGTTTTTCAGTGGAGCGCTGGCCCCATCTGCTGGCCGACAAGCATGGGAGGAGAAACCTCGCTGCAAATGAGTTCCTGAAGTGCTTTCCAAGCAGGAGGCAGCATGGTTGCAATAGTTTAGAAAGTCTTGCTTAGGACTACCCTCTGGCAACAGGGTTGGTGCCAAGGGCATGTGGGTTGGAGGGTGCTCAGAAGTCGCAGGGGAGGCTTTGGGCACTCTGATGGAAAACACTGCAGGCCCGAGCATCCATGAATTCCTGCAAGGCTTTGGAGTGGGAAAGCTGTGCTTAGCAGAAGGCTCCCTGCCAAGTGCTGCAGGCCTTTGTGGATGCTGAAGCAGCAGCTGCCTTGAGGCTGCTGGTCCAGGGGCGTGTGTGCCCAGGTCCAGAGTGCTGTAGGAGGAGCTCCTAGCAAGGGGCGAGCAAGCACCTTGTTTCCTTGGCATAGACTGGCCTGTGCACCCTGAGGCCTGCAGACGTGCAGACAGCGCAGGCAGCAAGGGCTTGTGGCAGGCAGATAAGGGGCAGCAGGCGTCTCACTTGAAAGTGGGCTCATGACTCTCTTGTTCTCCGGCCCCTGTGGCCGTGTGCAAGCACAGCCTCTGGACCTGCAGCTTCTGAGCAGTGCAAGAGACACACAGGAAACACCCAGGTGCCTTCTCTAGTGAACGGTGTTCCATCAAGGTCCTGCTTGCTGGCAGGGGCCTAGGCCAGCACAGGTCCTAGGGAGGCCAGGCTGAGGCTGGGATGGGTCCCGACCTAGCAGTGCTCAGGGCAAGCCTGGGACTGGAGGCCAGGCTGCAGGCTCATTCCAGCTTGGGCCTGGTGCAGAAAGCCTTCAGCTAGGACTTCCATGGGGTATAGTCAGCACAGTGGTTTTTGCCTGAAATCCATGTTCCTCACTCGGAGCCCCCTGCCTTTCAGCACACACTCCCTAGAAATGTGTTCCTGAGGCAGTTGGACAGTTGGGGAAGTGGAGGCTCTCCCAGCATGGGAGGTCTGCCTAGAACCTTGCTCTGGCTGCAAAGAGGATTCCCTGCACCTCTGGCACTGGGGTGAGATTTTCTGCACACAGGAGACACTTGGCACACACAGTGTTTCCCCATGGAAAGCACTGTGAGGAAGAATCTCTGCCAGGGATGCATGGCACTCTCCCATCGAAGCCCTCCATGCAGCAAGCTGTCATGGACTCGAGTGCAGGCCTTGGTGGCTGGAGAGACTGCAGCTCCTCTGGAGGCTCCGGGGCAATTGGCACACCCCTCCAAGGAAATGAGGCTTGTGGGATGAGCACTTTGCAAAGAATTGCAAGCAGCCTGCTCCTTTTGATGAGACACATGTGTGGGGAGAGAGACTTGACAGCCGAGAAGAAGCAAGAGGGCAATGAGGGATTGGATTTGCATGCAGCTTGGAGGCTCCATATCTCCTGCTTCGCAAGCAGGGAGTGCCAGGTCTGCCCATCATGCTCCATTAGCAGCTGGGCACCCAGTTTCAGGATCTGCCCTTTCCCAGCCATGAAACCACACCCAGGCTGCACCCTGAGCCCTGCCAAGGGGGACCCTTGCTCGCCAGGTGGGCTGAATTGCATGACTGTGTCAGGGGAGAGAAGGCCCTAGGAGGCCTTCAGGGAACTGCCTCAACATAGCCCCGCTCAGGAAAGGCACTCCTCTTTCTGTGACCGGATGCACAATGGAGTATCTGCTTGAGGCAAAGAAGCTCAGCTAGGCGATCCTGGCTGAAGGCAAAGCAGAGAGTTTTTCGGTGGAGCGCTGGCACCATCTGCCGGCCGACAAGCATGGAAGGAGAATCCTCACTCCAAATGAGGTCCTGAGGAGCTTTCCAAGCAGCAGGCAGGCTGCCTCCAGAAGCTTAGAGAGTCCTGCTTCGGACTATCCTCCGGCAACAGAGTGGGTGCCAAGGGCATGTGGGTTGGAGGGTGCTCAGAAGCTGCAGGGGAGGTTTTCAGCATCCAGTGCTCTCCGATGGAACATACTGCAGGCGCGAGCATCCATGAACTCCTGCAAGGCTTTGGAGTGGGAAAGCTGTGCTTAGCAGAGGGCTCCCTGCCAAATGCTGCAGGCCTATGTGGATGGCGAAGCTGCAGCTGTCTTGCAGTCTGCTTGTCCAGAGGTGCGTGTGCCCTGGTCCAGAGTGCTGTAGGAGGAGCTCCTAGCAACGGGAGAGCAAGCACCTTTTTTCCTTGGCATAGAATGGCCTGTGCACACAGAGGCCTGTCAGCAGTGAAGACAACGCAGGCAGCAAGAGGGGTGGCAGGCAGCTAAGTGGCGGCAGGCGTCCTGCTTGAAAGTGGGGTCATGACTGTTTTGTCCTCAGGCCCCAGTGTCCACGTGCACACACTGCCTCTGGACCTGCAGCTTCCGAGCAGTGCAAGAGAAACACAAGCAACACCCTGGGGCCTTCTCGAATGAACGGTGCTCCATCGAGGTCCTGCTGGCTGGCAGTGGCCTAGGCCAGCAAAGGCCCTAGGGAGGCCACGCTGAGGCTGGGATGGTTCCTGACCTAGCAGTGCCCAGGGCAAGCCTGGGACTGGAGGCCAGGCTGCAGGCTCATTCCAGCTTGGGCCTGGTGCAGAGAGCCTTCAGCTAAGACTTCCATGGGGAATGGTATGCGTAGTGATTTTTGCCTGCAATCCTCGTTCCTAACTCTCGCCAAACAGCCTGTTAGCCCACACTTGCTAGACGTGTGTTCCTGAGGCAGTTGGACAATAGGGCAAGTGGTGGCTCACCCAGCATGGGACGCCTGCCTTGAACATTGCCCTGGGTGCAAAGAGGATTCCCTGCACCTCTGGCACTGGGGAGAGCATTTCTGCACACAGGAGACACTTGGCAAACACAGTTTCTCCCCTCGGAAAGTACTGTGAGAAAGAGTCGCCATCCCGGATGCATGGCACTCTCCCTTCGAAGCCCTCCATGCAGCAGGCTTTCATGGACTCGGCTGCAGGCTTTGGTAGCTGGAGACACTGCAGCTCCTCTGGAGGCTCAGGGGCAATTGGCACACCCCTCCAAGGAAATGAGGCTAGTGTGATGAGCTCTTTCCAAAGAATGGCAAGCAGCCTGCTCCTTTCAATGAGACACACGTGTGGGGAGAGATGCTTGGCAGCAGAGAAGAAGCAAGAGGGCAGCCAGGGAGGGATTTGCACACAGCTTGAAGTCCCCAGACCTCCTGATTCGAAACCAGGGAATGCCAGCTCTGCCTGTCAGGCCCCATTCCCTAGTGGGCACCCAGATTCAGGATCTGCCCTTTCCCAGCTATGAAACCACACCCAGGCTGCACCCTGAGCCCTGCCAAGTTGGAACTTTGCTCGCCAGGTGGGCTGAATGGCATGACTGTGTCAGGGGAAAGAAGGACCTAGGAGGCCTTCCGGGAGCTGCCACGACATAGCAGTGCTCAGGAAAAGGCAGTCTCCTTTCTGTAGGCCGGATGCACACTGGAGTTTCCGCTTGAGGCAAGGAAGCTCAGCTAGGTGATCCCTGGCTGAAGGCAAAGCAGAGAGTTTTTCAGTGGAGCGCTGGCCCCATCTGCTGGCCGACAAGCATGGGAGGAGAAACCTCGCTGCAAATGAGTTCCTGAAGTGCTTTCCAAGCAGGAGGCAGCATGGCTGCAATAGTTTAGAAAGTCCTGCTTAGGACTACCCTCTGGCAACAGGGTGGGTGCCAAGGGCATGTGGGTTGGAGGGTGCTCAGAAGTCGCAGGGGAGGCTTTGGGCACCCGGTGCTCTCTGATGGAAAACACTGCAGGCCCGAGCATCCATGAATTCCTGCAAGGCTTTGGAGTGGGAAAGCTGTGCTTAGCAGAAGGCTCCCTGCCAAGTGCTGCAGGCCTTTGTGGATGCTGAAGCAGCAGCTGCCTTGCAGGCTGCTGGTCCAGGGGCATGTGTGCCCAGGTCCGGAGTGCTGTAGGAGGAGCTCCTAGCAAGGGGCGAGCAAGCACCTTGTTTCCTTGGCATAGACTGGCCTGTGCACCCTGAGGCCTGCAGACGTGCAGACAGCGCAGGCAGCAAGGGCTTGTGGCAGGCAGATAAGGGGCAGCAGGCATCTCACTTGAAAGTGGGCTCATGACTCTCTTGTTCTCCGGCCCCTGTGGCCGTGTGCAAGCACAGCCTCTGGACCTGCAGCTTCTGAGCAGTGCAAGAGACACACAGGAAACACCCAGGTGCCTTCTCTAGTGAACGGTGTTCCATCAAGGTCCTGCTTGCTGGCAGGGGCCTAGGCCAGCACAGGTCCTAGGGAGGCCAGGCTGAGGCTGGGATGGGTCCCGACCTAGCAGTGCTCAGGGCAAGCCTGGGACTGGAGGCCAGGCTGCAGGCTCATTCCAGCTTGGGCCTGGTGCAGAAAGCCTTCAGCTAGGACTTCCATGGGGTATAGTCAGCACAGTGGTTTTTGCCTGAAATCCATGTTCCTCACTCGGAGCCCCCTGCCTTTCAGCACACACTCCCTAGAAGTGTGTTCCTGAGGCAGTTGGACAGTTGGGGAAGTGGAGGCTCTCCCAGCATGGGAGGTCTGCCTAGAACCTTGCTCTGGCTGCAAAGAGGATTCCCTGCACCTCTGGTGCTGCGGTGAGATTTTCTGCACACAGGAGACACTTGGCACACACAGTGTTTCCCCATGGAAAGCACTGTGAGGAAGAATCTCTGCCAGGGATGCATGGCACTCTCCCATCGAAGCCCTCCATGCAGCAAGCTGTCATGGACTCGAGTGCAGGCCTTGGTGGCTGGAGAGACTGCAGCTCCTCTGGAGGCTCCGGGGCAATTGGCACACCCCTCCAAGGAAATGAGGCTTGTGGGATGAGCACTTTGCAAAGAATTGCAAGCAGCCTGCTCCTTTTGATGAGACACATGTGTGGGGAGAGAGACTTGACAGCAGAGAAGAAACAAGAGGGCAATGAGGGATTGGATTTGCATGCAGCTTGGAGGCTCCATATCTCCTGCTTCGCAAGCATGGAGTGCCAGGTCTGCCCATCATGCTCCATTAGCAGCTGGGCACCCAGTTTCAGGATCTGCCCTTTCCCAGCCATGAAACCACACCCAGGCTGCACCCTGAGCCCTGCCAAGGGGGACCCTTGCCCGCCAGGTGGGCTGAATTGCATGACTGTGTCAGGGGAGAGAAGGCCCTAGGAGGCCTTCAGGGAACTGCCTCAACATAGCCCCGCTCAGGAAAGGCACTCCTCTTTCTGTGACCGGATGCACAATGGAGTATCTGCTTGAGGCAAAGAAGCTCAGCTAGGCGATCCCTGGCTGAAGGCAAAGCAGAGAGTTTTTCGGTGGAGCGCTGGCACCATCTGCCGGCCGACAAGCATGGAAGGAGAATCCTCACTCTAAATGAGGTCCTGAGGAGCTTTCCAAGCAGCAGGCAGGCTGCCTCCAGAAGCTTAGAGAGTCCTGCTTCGGACTATCCTCCGGCAACAGAGTGGGTGCCAAGGGCATGTGGGTTGGAGGGTGCTCGGAAGCTGCAGGGGAGGTTTTCAGCATCCAGTGCTCTCCGATGGAACACACTGCAGGCGCGAGCATCCATGAACTCCTGCAAGGCTTTGGAGTGGGAAAGCTGTGCTTAGCAGAGGGCTCCCTGCCAAATGCTGCAGGCCTATGTGGATGGCGAAGCTGCAGCTGTCTTGCAGTCTGCTTGTCCAGAGGTGCGTGTGCCCTGGTCCAGAGTGCTGTAGGAGGAGCTCCTAGCAACGGGAGAGCAAGCACCTTGTTTCCTTGGCATAGAATGGCCTGTGCACACAGAGGCCTGTCAGCAGTGAAGACAACGCAGGCAGCAAGAGGGGTGGCAGGCAGCTAAGTGGCGGCAGGCGTCCTGCTTGAAAGTGGGGTCATGAC
Source organism: Hippopotamus amphibius kiboko (assembly GCF_030028045.1). Lineage (NCBI taxonomy): Eukaryota > Metazoa > Chordata > Mammalia > Artiodactyla > Hippopotamidae > Hippopotamus > Hippopotamus amphibius. Next base: position 124,418,452 of record NC_080187.1, on the reverse strand, counting down.
TGTTTTGTCCTCAGGCCCCAGTGTCCACGTGCACACACTGCCTCTGGACCTGCAGCTTCCGAGCAGTGCAAGAGAAACACAAGCAACACCCTGGGGCCTTCTCGAATGAACGGTGCTCCATCGAGGTCCTGCTGGCTGGCAGTGGCCTAGGCCAGCAAAGGCCCTAGGGAGGCCACGCTGAGGCTGGGATGGTTCCTGACCTAGCAGTGCCCAGGGCAAGCCTGGGACTGGAGGCCAGGCTGCAGGCTCATTCCAGCTTGGGCCTGGTGCAGAGAGCCTTCAGCTAAGACTTCCATGGGGAATGGTATGCGTAGTGATTTTTGCCTGCAATCCTCATTCCTAACTCTCGCCAAACAGCCTGTTAGCCCACACTTGCTAGACGTGTGTTCCTGAGGCAGTTGGACAATAGGGCAAGTGGAGGCTCACCCAGCATGGGACGCCTGCCTTGAACATTGCCCTGGGTGCAAAGAGGATTCCCTGCACCTCTGGCACTGGGGAGAGCATTTCTGCACACAGGAGACACTTGGCAAACACAGTTTCTCCCCTCGGAAAGTACTGTGAGAAAGAGTCGCCATCCCGGATGCATGGCACTCTCCCTTCGAAGCCCTCCATGCAGCAGGCTTTCATGGACTCGGCTGCAGGCTTTGGTAGCTGGAGACACTGCAGCTCCTCTGGAGGCTCAGGGGCAATTGGCACACCCCTCCAAGGAAATGAGGCTAGTGTGATGAGCTCTTTCCAAAGAATGGCAAGCAGCCTGCTCCTTTCAATGAGACACACGTGTGGGGAGAGATGCTTGGCAGCAGAGAAGAAGCAAGAGGGCAGCCAGGGAGGGATTTGCACACAGCTTGAAGTCCCCAGACCTCCTGATTCGAAACCAGGGAATGCCAGCTCTGCCTGTCAGGCCCCATTCCCTAGTGGGCACCCAGATTCAGGATCTGCCCTTTCCCAGCTATGAAACCACACCCAGGCTGCACCCTGAGCCCTGCCAAGTTGGAACTTTGCTCGCCAGGTGGGCTGAATGGCATGACTGTGTCAGGGGAAAGAAGGACCTAGGAGGCCTTCTGGGAGCTGCCACGACATAGCAGTGCTCAGGAAAAGGCAGTCTCCTTTCTGTAGGCCGGATGCACACTGGAGTTTCCGCTTGAGGCAAGGAAGCTCAGCTAGGTGATCCCTGGCTGAAGGCAAAGCAGAGAGTTTTTCAGTGGAGCGCTGGCCCCATCTGCTGGCCGACAAGCATGGGAGGAGAAACCTCGCTGCAAATGAGTTCCTGAAGTGCTTTCCAAGCAGGAGGCAGCATGGCTGCAATAGTTTAGAAAGTCCTGCTTAGGACTACCCTCTGGCAACAGGGTGGGTGCCAAGGGCATGTGGGTTGGAGGGTGCTCAGAAGTCGCAGGGGAGGCTTTGGGCACCCGGTGCTCTCTGATGGAAAACACTGCAGGCCCGAGCATCCATGAATTCCTGCAAGGCTTTGGAGTGGGAAAGCTGTGCTTAGCAGAAGGCTCCCTGCCAAGTGCTGCAGGCCTTTGTGGATGCTGAAGCAGCAGCTGCCTTGAGGCTGCTGGTCCAGGGGCGTGTGTGCCCAGGTCCGGAGTGCTGTAGGAGGAGCTCCTAGCAAGGGGCGAGCAAGCACCTTGTTTCCTTGGCATAGACTGGCCTGTGCACCCTGAGGCCTGCAGACATGCAGACAGCGCAGGCAGCAAGGGCTTGTGGCAGGCAGATAAGGGGCAGCAGGCGTCTCACTTGAAAGTGGGCTCATGACTCTCTTGTTCTCCGGCCCCTGTGGCCGTGTGCAAGCACAGCCTCTGGACCTGCAGCTTCTGAGCAGTGCAAGAGACACACAGGAAACACCCAGGTGCCTTCTCTAGTGAACGGTGTTCCATCAAGGTCCTGCTTGCTGGCAGGGGCCTAGGCCAGCACAGGTCCTAGGGAGGCCAGGCTGAGGCTGGGATGGGTCCCGACCTAGCAGTGCTCAGGGCAAGCCTGGGACTGGAGGCCAGGCTGCAGGCTCATTCCAGCTTGGGCCTGGTGCAGAAAGCCTTCAACTAGGACTTCCATGGGGTATAGTCAGCACAGTGGTTTTTGCCTGAAATCCATGTTCCTCACTCGGAGCCCCCTGCCTTTCAGCACACACTCCCTAGAAGTGTGTTCCTGAGGCAGTTGGACAGTTGGGGAAGTGGAGGCTCTCCCAGCATGGGAGGTCTGCCTAGAACCTTGCTCTGGCTGCAAAGAGGATTCCCTGCACCTCTGGCGCTGGGGTGAGATTTTCTGCACACAGGAGACACTTGGCACACACAGTGTTTCCCCATGGAAAGCACTGTGAGGAAGAATCTCTGCCAGGGATGCATGGCACTCTCCCATCGAAGCCCTCCATGCAGCAAGCTGTCATGGACTCGAGTGCAGGCCTTGGTGGCTGGAGAGACTGCAGCTCCTCTGGAGGCTCCGGGGCAATTGGCACACCCCTCCAAGGAAATGAGGCTTGTGGGATGAGCACTTTGCAAAGAATTGCAAGCAGCCTGCTCCTTTTGATGAGACACATGTGTGGGGAGAGAGACTTGACAGCAGAGAAGAAGCAAGAGGGCAATGAGGGATTGGATTTGCATGCAGCTTGGAGGCTCCATATCTCCTGCTTCGCAAGCAGGGAGTGCCAGGTCTGCCCATCATGCTCCGTTACCAGCTGGGCACCCAGTTTCAGGATCTGCCCTTTCCCAGCCATGAAACCACACCCAGGCTGCACCCTGAGCCCTGCCAAGGGGGACCCTTGCTCGCCAGGTGGGCTGAATTGCATGACTGTGTCAGGGGAGAGAAGGCCCTAGGAGGCCTTCAGGGAACTGCCTCAACATAGCCCCGCTCAGGAAAGGCACTCCTCTTTCTGTGACCGGATGCACAATGGAGTATCTGCTTGAGGCAAAGAAGCTCAGCTAGGCGATCCCTGGCTGAAGGCAAAGCAGAGAGTTTTTCGGTGGAGCGCTGGCACCATCTGCCAGCCGACAAGCATGGAAGGAGAATCCTCACTCCAAATGAGGTCCTGAGGAGCTTTCCAAGCAGCAGGCAGGCTGCCTCCAGAAGCTTAGAGAGTCCTGCTTCGGACTATCCTCCGGCAACAGAGTGGGTGCCAAGGGCATGTGGGTTGGAGGGTGCTCGGAAGCTGCAGGGGAGGTTTTCAGCATCCAGTGCTCTCCGATGGAACACACTGCAGGCGCGAGCATCCATGAACTCCTGCAAGGCTTTGGAGTGGGAAAGCTGTGCTTAGCAGAGGGCTCCCTGCCAAATGCTGCAGGCCTATGTGGATGGCGAAGCTGCAGCTGTCTTGCAGTCTGCTTGTCCAGAGGTGCGTGTGCCCTGGTCCAGAGTGCTGTAGGAGGAGCTCCTAGCAACAGGAGAGCAAGCACCTTGTTTCCTTGGCATAGAATGGCCTGTGCACACAGAGGCCTGTCAGCAGTGAAGACAACGCAGGCAGCAAGAGGGGTGGCAGGCAGCTAAGTGGCGGCAGGCGTCCTGCTTGAAAGTGGGGTCATGACTGTTTTGTCCTCAGGCCCCAGTGTCCACGTGCACACACTGCCTCTGGACCTGCAGCTTCCGAGCAGTGCAAGAGAAACACAAGCAACACCCTGGGGCCTTCTCGAATGAACGGTGCTCCATCGAGGTCCTGCTGGCTGGCAGTGGCCTAGGCCAGCAAAGGCCCTAGGGAGGCCAGGCTGAGGCTGGGATGGTTCCTGACCTAGCAGTGCCCAGGGCAAGCCTGGGACTGGAGGCCAGGCTGCAGGCTCATTCCAGCTTGGGCCTGGTGCAGAGAGCCTTCAGCTAAGACTTCCATGGGGAATGGTATGCGTAGTGATTTTTGCCTGCAATCCTCATTCCTAACTCTCGCCAAACAGCCTGTTAGCCCACACTTGCTAGACGTGTGTTCCTGAGGCAGTTGGACAATAGGGCAAGTGGAGGCTCACCCAGCATGGGACGCCTGCCTTGAACATTGCCCTGGGTGCAAAGAGGATTCCCTGCACCTCTGGCACTGGGGAGAGCATTTCTGCACACAGGAGACACTTGGCAAACACAGTTTCTCCCCTCGGAAAGTACTGTGAGAAAGAGTCACCATCCCGGATGCATGGCACTCTCCCTTCGAAGCCCTCCATGCAGCAGGCTTTCATGGACTCGGCTGCAGGCTTTGGTAGCTGGAGACACTGCAGCTCCTCTGGAGGCTCAGGGGCAATTGGCACACCCCTCCAAGGAAATGAGGCTAGTGTGATGAGCTCTTTCCAAAGAATGGCAAGCAGCCTGCTCCTTTCAATGAGACACACGTGTGGGGAGAGATGCTTGGCAGCAGAGAAGAAGCAAGAGGGCAGCCAGGGAGGGATTTGCACACAGCTTGAAGTCCCCAGACCTCCTGATTCGAAACCAGGGAATGCCAGCTCTGCCTGTCAGGCCCCATTCCCTAGTGGGCACCCAGATTCAGGATCTGCCCTTTCCCAGCTATGAAACCACACCCAGGCTGCACCCTGAGCCCTGCCAAGTTGGAACTTTGCTCGCCAGGTGGGCTGAATGGCATGACTGTGTCAGGGGAAAGAAGGACCTAGGAGGCCTTCCGGGAGCTGCCACGACATAGCAGTGCTCAGGAAAAGGCAGTCTCCTTTCTGTAGGCCGGATGCACACTGGAGTTTCCGCTTGAGGCAAGGAAGCTCAGCTAGGTGATCCCTGGCTGAAGGCAAAGCAGAGAGTTTTTCAGTGGAGCGCTGGCCCCATCTGCTGGCCGACAAGCATGGGAGGAGAAACCTCGCTGCAAATGAGTTCCTGAAGTGCTTTCCAAGCAGGAGGCAGCATGGCTGCAATAGTTTAGAAAGTCTTGCTTAGGACTACCCTCTGGCAACAGGGTGGGTGCCAAGGGCATGTGGGTTGGAGGGTGCTCAGAAGTCGCAGGGGAGGCTTTGGGCACCCGGTGCTCTCTGATGGAAAACAATGCAGGCCCGAGCATCCATGAATTCCTGCAAGGCTTTGGAGTGGGAAAGCTGTGCTTAGCAGAAGGCTCCCTGCCAAGTGCTGCAGGCCTTTGTGGATGCTGAAGCAGCAGCTGCCTTGAGGCTGCTGGTCCAGGGGCGTGTGTGCCCAGGTCCGGAGTGCTGTAGGAGGAGCTCCTAGCAAGGGGCGAGCAAGCACCTTGTTTCCTTGGCATAGACTGGCCTGTGCACGCTGAGGCCTGCAGACGTGCAGACAGCGCAGGCAGCAAGGGCTTGTGGCAGGCAGATAAGGGGCAGCAGGCGTCTCACTTGAAAGTGGGCTCATGACTCTCTTGTTCTCCGGCCCCTGTGGCCGTGTGCAAGCACAGCCTCTGGACCTGCAGCTTCTGAGCAGTGCAAGAGACACACAGGAAACACCCAGGTGCCTTCTCTAGTGAACGGTGTTCCATCAAGGTCCTGCTTGCTGGCAGGGGCCTAGGCCAGCACAGGTCCTAGGGAGGCCAGGCTGAGGCTGGGATGGGTCCCGACCTAGCAGTGCTCAGGGCAAGCCTGGGACTGGAGGCCAGGCTGCAGGCTCATTCCAGCTTGGGCCTGGTGCAGAAAGCCTTCAGCTAGGACTTCCATGGGGTATAGTCAGCACAGTGGTTTTTGCCTGAAATCCATGTTCCTCACTCGGAGCCCCCTGCCTTTCAGCACACACTCCCTAGAAGTGTGTTCCTGAGGCAGTTGGACAGTTGGGGAAGTGGAGGCTCTCCCAGCATGGGAGGTCTGCCTAGAACCTTGCTCTGGCTGCAAAGAGGATTCCCTGCACCTCTGGCGCTGGGGTGAGATTTTCTGCACACAGGAGACACTTGGCACACACAGTGTTTCCCCATGGAAAGCACTGTGAGGAAGAATCTCTGCCAGGGATGCATGGCACTCTCCCATCGAAGCCCTCCATGCAGCAAGCTGTCATGGACTCGAGTGCAGGCCTTGGTGGCTGGAGAGACTGCAGCTCCTCTGGAGGCTCCGGGGCAATTGGCACACCCCTCCAAGGAAATGAGGCTTGTGGGATGAGCACTTTGCAAAGAATTGCAAGCAGCCTGCTCCTTTTGATGAGACACATGTGTGGGGAGAGAGACTTGACAGCAGAGAAGAAGCAAGAGGGCAATGAGGGATTGGATTTGCATGCAGCTTGGAGGCTCCATATCTCCTGCTTCGCAAGCAGGGAGTGCCAGGTCTGCCCATCATGCTCCGTTACCAGCTGGGCACCCAGTTTCAGGATCTGCCCTTTCCCAGCCATGAAACCACACCCAGGCTGCACCCTGAGCCCTGCCAAGGGGGACCCTTGCTCGCCAGGTGGGCTGAATTGCATGACTGTGTCAGGGGAGAGAAGGCCCTAGGAGGCCTTCAGGGAACTGCCTCAACATAGCCCCGCTCAGGAAAGGCACTCCTCTTTCTGTGACCGGATGCACAATGGAGTATCTGCTTGAGGCAAAGAAGCTCAGCTAGGCGATCCCTGGCTGAAGGCAAAGCAGAGAGTTTTTCGGTGGAGCGCTGGCACCATCTGCCAGCCGACAAGCATGGAAGGAGAATCCTCACTCCAAATGAGGTCCTGAGGAGCTTTCCAAGCAGCAGGCAGGCTGCCTCCAGAAGCTTAGAGAGTCCTGCTTCGGACTATCCTCCGGCAACAGAGTGGGTGCCAAGGGCATGTGGGTTGGAGGGTGCTCGGAAGCTGCAGGGGAGGTTTTCAGCATCCAGTGCTCTCCGATGGAACACACTGCAGGCGCGAGCATCCATGAACTCCTGCAAGGCTTTGGAGTGGGAAAGCTGTGCTTAGCAGAGGGCTCCCTGCCAAATGCTGCAGGCCTATGTGGATGGCGAAGCTGCAGCTGTCTTGCAGTCTGCTTGTCCAGAGGTGCGTGTGCCCTGGTCCAGAGTGCTGTAGGAGGAGCTCCTAGCAACGGGAGAGCAAGCACCTTGTTTCCTTGGCATAGAATGGCCTGTGCACACAGAGGCCTGTCAGCAGTGAAGACAACGCAGGCAGCAAGAGGGGTGGCAGGCAGCTAAGTGGCGGCAGGCGTCCTGCTTGAAAGTGGGGTCATGACTGTTTTGTCCTCAGGCCCCAGTGTCCACGTGCACACACTGCCTCTGGACCTGCAGCTTCCGAGCAGTGCAAGAGAAACACAAGCAACACCCTGGGGCCTTCTCGAATGAACGGTGCTCCATCGAGGTCCTGCTGGCTGGCAGTGGCCTAGGCCAGCAAAGGCCCTAGGGAGGCCAGGCTGAGGCTGGGATGGTTCCTGACCTAGCAGTGCCCAGGGCAAGCCTGGGACTGGAGGCCAGGCTGCAGGCTCATTCCAGCTTGGGCCTGGTGCAGAGAGCCTTCAGCTAAGACTTCCATGGGGAATGGTATGCGTAGTGATTTTTGCCTGCAATCCTCATTCCTAACTCTCGCCAAACAGCCTGTTAGCCCACACTTGCTAGACGTGTGTTCCTGAGGCAGTTGGACAATAGGGCAAGTGGAGGCTCACCCAGCATGGGACGCCTGCCTTGAACATTGCCCTGGGTGCAAAGAGGATTCCCTGCACCTCTGGCACTGGGGAGAGCATTTCTGCACACAGGAGACACTTGGCAAACACAGTTTCTCCCCTCGGAAAGTACTGTGAGAAAGAGTCACCATCCCGGATGCATGGCACTCTCCCTTCGAAGCCCTCCATGCAGCAGGCTTTCATGGACTCGGCTGCAGGCTTTGGTAGCTGGAGACACTGCAGCTCCTCTGGAGGCTCAGGGGCAATTGGCACACCCCTCCAAGGAAATGAGGCTAGTGTGATGAGCTCTTTCCAAAGAATGGCAAGCAGCCTGCTCCTTTCAATGAGACACACGTGTGGGGAGAGATGCTTGGCAGCAGAGAAGAAGCAAGAGGGCAGCCAGGGAGGGATTTGCACACAGCTTGAAGTCCCCAGACCTCCTGATTCGAAACCAGGGAATGCCAGCTCTGCCTGTCAGGCCCCATTCCCTAGTGGGCACCCAGATTCAGGATCTGCCCTTTCCCAGCTATGAAACCACACCCAGGCTGCACCCTGAGCCCTGCCAAGTTGGAACTTTGCTCGCCAGGTGGGCTGAATGGCATGACTGTGTCAGGGGAAAGAAGGACCTAGGAGGCCTTCCGGGAGCTGCCACGACATAGCAGTGCTCAGGAAAAGGCAGTCTCCTTTCTGTAGGCCGGATGCACACTGGAGTTTCCGCTTGAGGCAAGGAAGCTCAGCTAGGTGATCCCTGGCTGAAGGCAAAGCAGAGAGTTTTTCAGTGGAGCGCTGGCCCCATCTGCTGGCCGACAAGCATGGGAGGAGAAACCTCGCTGCAAATGAGTTCCTGAAGTGCTTTCCAAGCAGGAGGCAGCATGGCTGCAATAGTTTAGAAAGTCTTGCTTAGGACTACCCTCTGGCAACAGGGTGGGTGCCAAGGGCATGTGGGTTGGAGGGTGCTCAGAAGTCGCAGGGGAGGCTTTGGGCACCCGGTGCTCTCTGATGGAAAACAATGCAGGCCCGAGCATCCATGAATTCCTGCAAGGCTTTGGAGTGGGAAAGCTGTGCTTAGCAGAAGGCTCCCTGCCAAGTGCTGCAGGCCTTTGTGGATGCTGAAGCAGCAGCTGCCTTGAGGCTGCTGGTCCAGGGGCGTGTGTGCCCAGGTCCGGAGTGCTGTAGGAGGAGCTCCTAGCAAGGGGCGAGCAAGCACCTTGTTTCCTTGGCATAGACTGGCCTGTGCACGCTGAGGCCTGCAGACGTGCAGACAGCGCAGGCAGCAAGGGCTTGTGGCAGGCAGATAAGGGGCAGCAGGCGTCTCACTTGAAAGTGGGCTCATGACTCTCTTGTTCTCCGGCCCCTGTGGCCGTGTGCAAGCACAGCCTCTGGACCTGCAGCTTCTGAGCAGTGCAAGAGACACACAGGAAACACCCAGGTGCCTTCTCTAGTGAACGGTGTTCCATCAAGGTCCTGCTTGCTGGCAGGGGCCTAGGCCAGCACAGGTCCTAGGGAGGCCAGGCTGAGGCTGGGATGGGTCCCGACCTAGCAGTGCTCAGGGCAAGCCTGGGACTGGAGGCCAGGCTGCAGGCTCATTCCAGCTTGGGCCTGGTGCAGAAAGCCTTCAGCTAGGACTTCCATGGGGTATAGTCAGCACAGTGGTTTTTGCCTGAAATCCATGTTCCTCACTCGGAGCCCCCTGCCTTTCAGCACACACTCCCTAGAAGTGTGTTCCTGAGGCAGTTGGACAGTTGGGGAAGTGGAGGCTCTCCCAGCATGGGAGGTCTGCCTAGAACCTTGCTCTGGCTGCAAAGAGGATTCCCTGCACCTCTGGCGCTGGGGTGAGATTTTCTGCACACAGGAGACACTTGGCACACACAGTGTTTCCCCATGGAAAGCACTGTGAGGAAGAATCTCTGCCAGGGATGCATGGCACTCTCCCATCGAAGCCCTCCATGCAGCAAGCTGTCATGGACTCGAGTGCAGGCCTTGGTGGCTGGAGAGACTGCAGCTCCTCTGGAGGCTCCGGGGCAATTGGCACACCCCTCCAAGGAAATGAGGCTTGTGGGATGAGCACTTTGCAAAGAATTGCAAGCAGCCTGCTCCTTTTGATGAGACACATGTGTGGGGAGAGAGACTTGACAGCAGAGAAGAAGCAAGAGGGCAATGAGGGATTGGATTTGCATGCAGCTTGGAGGCTCCATATCTCCTGCTTCGCAAGCAGGGAGTGCCAGGTCTGCCCATCATGCTCCATTAGCAGCTGCGCACCCAGTTTCAGGATCTGCCCTTTCCCAGCCATGAAACCACACCCAGGCTGCACCCTGAGCCCTGCCAAGGGGGACCCTTGCCCGCCAGGTGGGCTGAATTGCATGACTGTGTCAGGGGAGAGAAGGCCCTAGGAGGCCTTCAGGGAACTGCCTCAACATAGCCCCGCTCAGGAAAGGCACTCCTCTTTCTGTGACCGGATGCACAATGGAGTATCTGCTTGAGGCAAAGAAGCTCAGCTAGGCGATCCCTGGCTGAAGGCAAAGCAGAGAGTTTTTCGGTGGAGCGCTGGCACCATCTGCCGGCCGACAAGCATGGAAGGAGAATCCTCACTCCAAATGAGGTCCTGAGGAGCTTTCCAAGCAGCAGGCAGGCTGCCTCCAGAAGCTTAGAGAGTCCTGCTTCGGACTATCCTCCGGCAACAGAGTGGGTGCCAAGGGCATGTGGGTTGGAGGGTGCTCGGAAGCTGCAGGGGAGGTTTTCAGCATCCAGTGCTCTCCGATGGAACACACTGCAGGCGCGAGCATCCATGAACTCCTGCAAGGCTTTGGAGTGGGAAAGCTGTGCTTAGCAGAGGGCTCCCTGCCAAATGCTGCAGGCCTATGTGGATGGCGAAGCTGCAGCTGTCTTGCAGTCTGCTTGTCCAGAGGTGCGTGTGCCCTGGTCCAGAGTGCTGTAGGAGGAGCTCCTAGCAACGGGAGAGCAAGCACCTTGTTTCCTTGGCATAGAATGGCCTGTGCACACAGAGGCCTGTCAGCAGTGAAGACAACGCAGGCAGCAAGAGGGGTGGCAGGCAGCTAAGTGGCGGCAGGCGTCCTGCTTGAAAGTGGGGTCATGACTGTTTTCTCCTCAGGCCCCAGTGTCCACGTGCACACACTGCCTCTGGACCTGCAGCTTCCGAGCAGTGCAAGAGAAACACAAGCAACACCCTGGGGCCTTCTCGAATGAACGGTGCTCCATCGAGGTCCTGCTGGCTGGCAGTGGCCTAGGCCAGCAAAGGCCCTAGGGAGGCCAGGCTGAGGCTGGGATGGTTCCTGACCTAGCAGTGCCCAGGGCAAGCCTGGGACTGGAGGCCAGGCTGCAGGCTCATTCCAGCTTGGGCCTGGTGCAGAGAGCCTTCAGCTAAGACTTCCATGGGGAATGGTATGCGTAGTGATTTTTGCCTGCAATCCTCGTTCCTAACTCTCGCCAAACAGCCTGTTAGCCCACACTTGCTAGACGTGTGTTCCTGAGGCAGTTGGACAATAGGGCAAGTGGAGGCTCACCCAGCATGGGACGCCTGCCTTGAACATTGCCCTGGGTGCAAAGAGGATTCCCTGCACCTCTGGCACTGGGGAGAGCATTTCTGCACACAGGAGACACTTGGCAAACACAGTTTCTCCCCTCGGAAAGTACTGTGAGAAAGAGTCGCCATCCCGGATGCATGGCACTCTCCCTTCGAAGCCCTCCATGCAGCAGGCTTTCATGGACTCGGCTGCAGGCTTTGGTAGCTGGAGACACTGCAGCTCCTCTGGAGGCTCAGGGGCAATTGGCACACCCCTCCAAGGAAATGAGGCTAGTGTGATGAGCTCTTTCCAAAGAATGGCAAGCAGCCTGCTCCTTTCAATGAGACACACGTGTGGGGAGAGATGCTTGGCAGCAGAGAAGAAGCAAGAGGGCAGCCAGGGAGGGATTTGCACACAGCTTGAAGTCCCCAGACCTCCTGATTCGAAACCAGGGAATGCCAGCTCTGCCTGTCAGGCCCCATTCCCTAGTGGGCACCCAGATTCAGGATCTGCCCTTTCCCAGCTATGAAACCACACCCAGGCTGCACCCTGAGCCCTGCCAAGTTGGAACTTTGCTCGCCAGGTGGGCTGAATGGCATGACTGTGTCAGGGGAAAGAAGGACCTAGGAGGCCTTCCGGGAGCTGCCACGACATAGCAGTGCTCAGGAAAAGGCAGTCTCCTTTCTGTAGGCCGGATGCACACTGGAGTTTCCGCTTGAGGCAAGGAAGCTCAGCTAGGTGATCCCTGGCTGAAGGCAAAGCAGAGAGTTTTTCAGTGGAGCGCTGGCCCCATCTGCTGGCCGACAAGCATGGGAGGAGAAACCTCGCTGCAAATGAGTTCCTGAAGTGCTTTCCAAGCAGGAGGCAGCATGGCTCCAATAGTTTAGAAAGTCCTGCTTAGGACTACCCTCTGGCAACAGGGTGGGTGCCAAGGGCATGTGGGTTGGAGGGTGCTCAGAAGTCGCAGGGGAGGCTTTGGGCACCCGGTGCTCTCTGATGGAAAACACTGCAGGCCCGAGCATCCATGAATTCCTGCAAGGCTTTGGAGTGGGAAAGCTGTGCTTAGCAGAAGGCTCCCTGCCAAGTGCTGCAGGCCTTTGTGGATGCTGAAGCAGCAGCTGCCTTGAGGCTGCTGGTCCAGGGGCGTGTGTGCCCAGGTCCGGAGTGCTGTAGGAGGAGCTCCTAGCAAGGGGCGAGCAAGCACCTTGTTTCCTTGGCATAGACTGGCCTGTGCACCCTGAGGCCTGCAGACGTGCAGACAGCGCAGGCAGCAAGGGCTTGTGGCAGGCAGATAAGGGGCAGCAGGCGTCTCACTTGAAAGTGGGCTCATGACTCTCTTGTTCTCCGGCCCCTGTGGCCGTGTGCAAGCACAGCCTCTGGACCTGCAGCTTCTGAGCAGTGCAAGAGACACACAGGAAACACCCAGGTGCCTTCTCTAGTGAACGGTGTTCCATCAAGGTCCTGCTTGCTGGCAGGGGCCTAGGCCAGCACAGGTCCTAGGGAGGCCAGGCTGAGGCTGGGATGGGTCCCGACCTAGCAGTGCTCAGGGCAAGCCTGGGACTGGAGGCCAGGCTTCAGGCTCATTCCAGCTTGGGCCTGGTGCAGAAAGCCTTCAGCTAGGACTTCCATGGGGTATAGTCAGCACAGTGGTTTTTGCCTGAAATCCATGTTCCTCACTCGGAGCCCCCTGCCTTTCAGCACACACTCCCTAGAAGTGTGTTCCTGAGGCAGTTGGACAGTTGGGGAAGTGGAGGCTCTCCCAGCATGGGAGGTCTGCCTAGAACCTTGCTCTGGCTGCAAAGAGGATTCCCTGCACCTCTGGCGCTGGGGTGAGATTTTCTGCACACAGGAGACACTTGGCACACACAGTGTTTCCCCATGGAAAGCACTGTGAGGAAGAATCTCTGCCAGGGATGCATGGCACTCTCCCATCGAAGCCCTCCATGCAGCAAGCTGTCATGGACTCGAGTGCAGGCCTTGGTGGCTGGAGAGACTGCAGCTCCTCTGGAGGCTCCGGGGCAATTGGCACACCCCTCCAAGGAAATGAGGCTTGTGGGATGAGCACTTTGCAAAGAATTGCAAGCAGCCTGCTCCTTTTGATGAGACACATGTGTGGGGAGAGAGACTTGACAGCAGAGAAGAAGCAAGAGGGCAATGAGGGATTGGATTTGCATGCAGCTTGGAGGCTCCATATCTCCTGCTTCGCAAGCAGGGAGTGCCAGGTCTGCCCATCATGCTCCGTTACCAGCTGGGCACCCAGTTTCAGGATCTGCCCTTTCCCAGCCATGAAACCACACCCAGGCTGCACCCTGAGCCCTGCCAAGGGGGACCCTTGCTCGCCAGGTGGGCTGAATTGCATGACTGTGTCAGGGGAGAGAAGGCCCTAGGAGGCCTTCAGGGAACTGCCTCAACATAGCCCCGCTCAGGAAAGGCACTCCTCTTTCTGTGACCGGATGCACAATGGAGTATCTGCTTGAGGCAAAGAAGCTCAGCTAGGCGATCCCTGGCTGAAGGCAAAGCAGAGAGTTTTTCGGTGGAGCGCTGGCACCATCTGCCGGCCGACAAGCATGGAAGGAGAATCCTCACTCCAAATGAGGTCCTGAGGAGCTTTCCAAGCAGCAGGCAGGCTGCCTCCAGAAGCTTAGAGAGTCCTGCTTCGGACTATCCTCCGGCAACAGAGTGGGTGCCAAGGGCATGTGGGTTGGAGGGTGCTCGGAAGCTGCAGGGGAGGTTTTCAGCATCCAGTGCTCTCCGATGGAACACACTGCAGGCGCGAGCATCCATGAACTCCTGCAAGGCTTTGGAGTGGGAAAGCTGTGCTTAGCAGAGGGCTCCCTGCCAAATGCTGCAGGCCTATGTGGATGGCGAAGCTGCAGCTGTCTTGCAGTCTGCTTGTCCAGAGGTGCGTGTGCCCTGGTCCAGAGTGCTGTAGGAGGAGCTCCTAGCAACGGGAGAGCAAGCACCTTGTTTCCTTGGCATAGAATGGCCTGTGCACACAGAGGCCTGTCAGCAGTGAAGACAACGCAGGCAGCAAGAGGGGTGGCAGGCAGCTAAGTGGCGGCAGGCGTCCTGCTTGAAAGTGGGGTCATGACTGTTTTGTCCTCAGGCCCCAGTGTCCACGTGCACACACTGCCTCTGGACCTGCAGCTTCCGAGCAGTGCAAGAGAAACACAAGCAACACCCTGGGGCCTTCTCGAATGAACGGTGCTCCATCGAGGTCCTGCTGGCTGGCAGTGGCCTAGGCCAGCAAAGGCCCTAGGGAGGCCAGGCTGAGGCTGGGATGGTTCCTGACCTAGCAGTGCCCAGGGCAAGCCTGGGACTGGAGGCCAGGCTGCAGGCTCATTCCAGCTTGGGCCTGGTGCAGAGAGCCTTCAGCTAAGACTTCCATGGGGAATGGTATGCGTAGTGATTTTTGCCTGCAATCCTCATTCCTAACTCTCGCCAAACAGCCTGTTAGCCCACACTTGCTAGACGTGTGTTCCTGAGGCAGTTGGACAATAGGGCAAGTGGAGGCTCACCCAGCATGGGACGCCTGCCTTGAACATTGCCCTGGGTGCAAAGAGGATTCCCTGCACCTCTGGCACTGGGGAGAGCATTTCTGCACACAGGAGACACTTGGCAAACACAGTTTCTCCCCTCGGAAAGTACTGTGAGAAAGAGTCACCATCCCGGATGCATGGCACTCTCCCTTCGAAGCCCTCCATGCAGCAGGCTTTCATGGACTCGGCTGCAGGCTTTGGTAGCTGGAGACACTGCAGCTCCTCTGGAGGCTCAGGGGCAATTGGCACACCCCTCCAAGGAAATGAGGCTAGTGTGATGAGCTCTTTCCAAAGAATGGCAAGCAGCCTGCTCCTTTCAATGAGACACACGTGTGGGGAGAGATGCTTGGCAGCAGAGAAGAAGCAAGAGGGCAGCCAGGGAGGGATTTGCACACAGCTTGAAGTCCCCAGACCTCCTGATTCGAAACCAGGGAATGCCAGCTCTGCCTGTCAGGCCCCATTCCCTAGTGGGCACCCAGATTCAGGATCTGCCCTTTCCCAGCTATGAAACCACACCCAGGCTGCACCCTGAGCCCTGCCAAGTTGGAACTTTGCTCGCCAGGTGGGCTGAATGGCATGACTGTGTCAGGGGAAAGAAGGACCTAGGAGGCCTTCCGGGAGCTGCCACGACATAGCAGTGCTCAGGAAAAGGCAGTCTCCTTTCTGTAGGCCGGATGCACACTGGAGTTTCTGCTTGAGGCAAGGAAGCTCAGCTAGGTGATCCCTGGCTGAAGGCAAAGCAGAGAGTTTTTCAGTGGAGCGCTGGCCCCATCTGCTGGCCGACAAGCATGGGAGGAGAAACCTCGCTGCAAATGAGTTCCTGAAGTGCTTTCCAAGCAGGAGGCAGCATGGCTGCAATAGTTTAGAAAGTCCTGCTTAGGACTACCCTCTGGCAACAGGGTGGGTGCCAAGGGCATGTGGGTTGGAGGGTGCTCAGAAGTCGCAGGGGAGGCTTTGGGCACCCGGTGCTCTCTGATGGAAAACACTGCAGGCCCGAGCATCCATGAATTCCTGCAAGGCTTTGGAGTGGGAAAGCTGTGCTTAGCAGAAGGCTCCCTGCCAAGTGCTGCAGGCCTTTGTGGATGCTGAAGCAGCAGCTGCCTTGAGGCTGCTGGTCCAGGGGCATGTGTGCCCAGGTCCGGAGTGCTGTAGGAGGAGCTCCTAGCAAGGGGCGAGCAAGCACCTTGTTTCCTTGGCATAGACTGGCCTGTGCACCCTGAGGCCTGCAGACGTGCAGACAGCGCAGGCAGCAAGGGCTTGTGGCAGGCAGATAAGGGGCAGCAGGCGTCTCACTTGAAAGTGGGCTCATGACTCTCTTGTTCTCCGGCCCCTGTGGCCGTGTGCAAGCACAGCCTCTGGACCTGCAGCTTCTGAGCAGTGCAAGAGACACACAGGAAACACCCAGGTGCCTTCTCTAGTGAACGGTGTTCCATCAAGGTCCTGCTTGCTGGCAGGGGCCTAGGCCAGCACAGGTCCTAGGGAGGCCAGGCTGAGGCTGGGATGGGTCCCGACCTAGCAGTGCTCAGGGCAAGCCTGGGACTGGAGGCCAGGCTGCAGGCTCATTCCAGCTTGGGCCTGGTGCAGAAAGCCTTCAGCTAGGACTTCCATGGGGTATAGTCAGCACAGTGGTTTTTGCCTGAAATCCATGTTCCTCACTCGGAGCCCCCTGCCTTTCAGCACACACTCCCTAGAAGTGTGTTCCTGAGGCAGTTGGACAGTTGGGGAAGTGGAGGCTCTCCCAGCATGGGAGGTCTGCCTAGAACCTTGCTCTGGCTGCAAAGAGGATTCCCTGCACCTCTGGCGCTGGGGTGAGATTTTCTGCACACAGGAGACACTTGGCACACACAGTGTTTCCCCATGGAAAGCACTGTGAGGAAGAATCTCTGCCAGGGATGCATGGCACTCTCCCATCGAAGCCCTCCATGCAGCAAGCTGTCATGGACTCGAGTGCAGGCCTTGGTGGCTGGAGAGACTGCAGCTCCTCTGGAGGCTCCGGGGCAATTGGCACACCCCTCCAAGGAAATGAGGCTTGTGGGATGAGCACTTTGCAAAGAATTGCAAGCAGCCTGCTCCTTTTGATGAGACACATGTGTGGGGAGAGAGACTTGACAGCAGAGAAGAAGCAAGAGGGCAATGAGGGATTGGATTTGCATGCAGCTTGGAGGCTCCATATCTCCTGCTTCGCAAGCAGGGAGTGCCAGGTCTGCCCATCATGCTCCGTTACCAGCTGGGCACCCAGTTTCAGGATCTGCCCTTTCCCAGCCATGAAACCACACCCAGGCTGCACCCTGAGCCCTGCCAAGGGGGACCCTTGCTCGCCAGGTGGGCTGAATTGCATGACTGTGTCAGGGGAGAGAAGGCCCTAGGAGGCCTTCAGGGAACTGCCTCAACATAGCCCCGCTCAGGAAAGGCACTCCTCTTTCTGTGACCGGATGCACAATGGAGTATCTGCTTGAGGCAAAGAAGCTCAGCTAGGCGATCCCTGGCTGAAGGCAAAGCAGAGAGTTTTTCGGTGGAGCGCTGGCACCATCTGCCGGCCGACAAGCATGGAAGGAGAATCCTCACTCCAAATGAGGTCCTCAGGAGCTTTCCAAGCAGCAGGCAGGCTGCCTCCAGAAGCTTAGAGAGTCCTGCTTCGGACTATCCTCCGGCAACAGAGTGGGTGCCAAGGGCATGTGGGTTGGAGGGTGCTCGGAAGCTGCAGGGGAGGTTTTCAGCATCCAGTGCTCTCCGATGGAACACACTGCAGGCGCGAGCATCCATGAACTCCTGCAAGGCTTTGGAGTGGGAAAGCTGTGCTTAGCAGAGGGCTCCCTGCCAAATGCTGCAGGCCTATGTGGATGGCGAAGCTGCAGCTGTCTTGCAGTCTGCTTGTCCAGAGGTGCGTGTGCCCTGGTCCAGAGTGCTGTAGGAGGAGCTCCTAGCAACGGGAGAGCAAGCACCTTGTTTCCTTGGCATAGAATGGCCTGTGCACACAGAGGCCTGTCAGCAGTGAAGACAACGCAGGCAGCAAGAGGGGTGGCAGGCAGCTAAGTGGCGGCAGGCGTCCTGCTTGAAAGTGGGGTCATGACTGTTTTGTCCTCAGGCCCCAGTGTCCACGTGCACACACTGCCTCTGGACCTGCAGCTTCCGAGCAGTGCAAGAGAAACACAAGCAACACCCTGGGGCCTTCTCGAATGAACGGTGCTCCATCGAGGTCCTGCTGGCTGGCAGTGGCCTAGGCCAGCAAAGGCCCTAGGGAGGCCAGGCTGAGGCTGGGATGGTTCCTGACCTAGCAGTGCCCAGGGCAAGCCTGGGACTGGAGGCCAGGCTGCAGGCTCATTCCAGCTTGGGCCTGGTGCAGAGAGCCTTCAGCTAAGACTTCCATGGGGAATGGTATGCGTAGTGATTTTTGCCTGCAATCCTCATTCCTAACTCTCGCCAAACAGCCTGTTAGCCCACACTTGCTAGACGTGTGTTCCTGAGGCAGTTGGACAATAGGGCAAGTGGAGGCTCACCCAGCATGGGACGCCTGCCTTGAACATTGCCCTGGGTGCAAAGAGGATTCCCTGCACCTCTGGCACTGGGGAGAGCATTTCTGCACACAGGAGACACTTGGCAAACACAGTTTCTCCCCTCGGAAAGTACTGTGAGAAAGAGTCACCATCCCGGATGCATGGCACTCTCCCTTCGAAGCCCTCCATGCAGCAGGCTTTCATGGACTCGGCTGCAGGCTTTGGTAGCTGGAGACACTGCAGCTCCTCTGGAGGCTCAGGGGCAATTGGCACACCCCTCCAAGGAAATGAGGCTAGTGTGATGAGCTCTTTCCAAAGAATGGCAAGCAGCCTGCTCCTTTCAATGAGACACACGTGTGGGGAGAGATGCTTGGCAGCAGAGAAGAAGCAAGAGGGCAGCCAGGGAGGGATTTGCACACAGCTTGAAGTCCCCAGACCTCCTGATTCGAAACCAGGGAATGCCAGCTCTGCCTGTCAGGCCCCATTCCCTAGTGGGCACCCAGATTCAGGATCTGCCCTTTCCCAGCTATGAAACCACACCCAGGCTGCACCCTGAGCCCTGCCAAGTTGGAACTTTGCTCGCCAGGTGGGCTGAATGGCATGACTGTGTCAGGGGAAAGAAGGACCTAGGAGGCCTTCCGGGAGCTGCCACGACATAGCAGTGCTCAGGAAAAGGCAGTCTCCTTTCTGTAGGCCGGATGCACACTGGAGTTTCCGCTTGAGGCAAGGAAGCTCAGCTAGGTGATCCCTGGCTGAAGGCAAAGCAGAGAGTTTTTCAGTGGAGCGCTGGCCCCATCTGCTGGCCGACAAGCATGGGAGGAGAAACCTCGCTGCAAATGAGTTCCTGAAGTGCTTTCCAAGCAGGAGGCAGCATGGCTCCAATAGTTTAGAAAGTCCTGCTTAGGACTACCCTCTGGCAACAGGGTGGGTGCCAAGGGCATGTGGGTTGGAGGGTGCTCAGAAGTCGCAGGGGAGGCTTTGGGCACCCGGTGCTCTCTGATGGAAAACACTGCAGGCCCGAGCATCCATGAATTCCTGCAAGGCTTTGGAGTGGGAAAGCTGTGCTTAGCAGAAGGCTCCCTGCCAAGTGCTGCAGGCCTTTGTGGATGCTGAAGCAGCAGCTGCCTTGAGGCTGCTGGTCCAGGGGCATGTGTGCCCAGGTCCGGAGTGCTGTAGGAGGAGCTCCTAGCAAGGGGCGAGCAAGCACCTTGTTTCCTTGGCATAGACTGGCCTGTGCACCCTGAGGCCTGCAGACGTGCAGACAGCGCAGGCAGCAAGGGCTTGTGGCAGGCAGATAAGGGGCAGCAGGCGTCTCACTTGAAAGTGGGCTCATGACTCTCTTGTTCTCCGGCCCCTGTGGCCGTGTGCAAGCACAGCCTCTGGACCTGCAGCTTCTGAGCAGTGCAAGAGACACACAGGAAACACCCAGGTGCCTTCTCTAGTGAACGGTGTTCCATCAAGGTCCTGCTTGCTGGCAGGGGCCTAGGCCAGCACAGGTCCTAGGGAGGCCAGGCTGAGGCTGGGATGGGTCCCGACCTAGCAGTGCTCAGGGCAAGCCTGGGACTGGAGGCCAGGCTGCAGGCTCATTCCAGCTTGGGCCTGGTGCAGAAAGCCTTCAGCTAGGACTTCCATGGGGTATAGTCAGCACAGTGGTTTTTGCCTGAAATCCATGTTCCTCACTCGGAGCCCCCTGCCTTTCAGCACACACTCCCTAGAAGTGTGTTCCTGAGGCAGTTGGACAGTTGGGGAAGTGGAGGCTCTCCCAGCATGGGAGGTCTGCCTAGAACCTTGCTCTGGCTGCAAAGAGGATTCCCTGCACCTCTGGCGCTGGGGTGAGATTTTCTGCACACAGGAGACACTTGGCACACACAGTGTTTCCCCATGGAAAGCACTGTGAGGAAGAATCTCTGCCAGGGATGCATGGCACTCTCCCATCGAAGCCCTCCATGCAGCAAGCTGTCATGGACTCGAGTGCAGGCCTTGGTGGCTGGAGAGACTGCAGCTCCTCTGGAGGCTCCGGGGCAATTGGCACACCCCTCCAAGGAAATGAGGCTTGTGGGATGAGCACTTTGCAAAGAATTGCAAGCAGCCTGCTCCTTTTGATGAGACACATGTGTGGGGAGAGAGACTTGACAGCAGAGAAGAAGCAAGAGGGCAATGAGGGATTGGATTTGCATGCAGCTTGGAGGCTCCATATCTCCTGCTTCGCAAGCAGGGAGTGCCAGGTCTGCCCATCATGCTCCGTTACCAGCTGGGCACCCAGTTTCAGGATCTGCCCTTTCCCAGCCATGAAACCACACCCAGGCTGCACCCTGAGCCCTGCCAAGGGGGACCCTTGCCCGCCAGGTGGGCTGAATTGCATGACTGTGTCAGGGGAGAGAAGGCCCTAGGAGGCCTTCAGGGAACTGCCTCAACATAGCCCCGCTCAGGAAAGGCACTCCTCTTTCTGTGACCGGATGCACAATGGAGTATCTGCTTGAGGCAAAGAAGCTCAGCTAGGCGATCCCTGGCTGAAGGCAAAGCAGAGAGTTTTTCGGTGGAGCGCTGGCACCATCTGCCGGCCGACAAGCATGGAAGGAGAATCCTCACTCCAAATGAGGTCCTGAGGAGCTTTCCAAGCAGCAGGCAGGCTGCCTCCAGAAGCTTAGAGAGTCCTGCTTCGGACTATCCTCCGGCAACAGAGTGGGTGCCAAGGGCATGTGGGTTGGAGGGTGCTCGGAAGCTGCAGGGGAGGTTTTCAGCATCCAGTGCTCTCCGATGGAACACACTGCAGGCGCGAGCATCCATGAACTCCTGCAAGGCTTTGGAGTGGGAAAGCTGTGCTTAGCAGAGGGCTCCCTGCCAAATGCTGCAGGCCTATGTGGATGGCGAAGCTGCAGCTGTCTTGCAGTCTGCTTGTCCAGAGGTGCGTGTGCCCTGGTCCAGAGTGCTGTAGGAGGAGCTCCTAGCAACGGGAGAGCAAGCACCTTGTTTCCTTGGCATAGAATGGCCTGTGCACACAGAGGCCTGTCAGCAGTGAAGACAACGCAGGCAGCAAGAGGGGTGGCAGGCAGCTAAGTGGCGGCAGGCGTCCTGCTTGAAAGTGGGGTCATGACTGTTTTGTCCTCAGGCCCCAGTGTCCACGTGCACACACTGCCTCTGGACCTGCAGCTTCCGAGCAGTGCAAGAGAAACACAAGCAACACCCTGGGGCCTTCTCGAATGAACGGTGCTCCATCGAGGTCCTGCTGGCTGGCAGTGGCCTAGGCCAGCAAAGGCCCTAGGGAGGCCACGCTGAGGCTGGGATGGTTCCTGACCTAGCAGTGCCCAGGGCAAGCCTGGGACTGGAGGCCAGGCTGCAGGCTCATTCCAGCTTGGGCCTGGTGCAGAGAGCCTTCAGCTAAGACTTCCATGGGGAATGGTATGCGTAGTGATTTTTGCCTGCAATCCTCGTTCCTAACTCTCGCCAAACAGCCTGTTAGCCCACACTTGCTAGACGTGTGTTCCTGAGGCAGTTGGACAATAGGGCAAGTGGAGGCTCACCCAGCATGGGACGCCTGCCTTGAACATTGCCCTGGGTGCAAAGAGGATTCCCTGCACCTCTGGCACTGGGGAGAGCATTTCTGCACACAGGAGACACTTGGCAAACACAGTTTCTCCCCTCGGAAAGTACTGTGAGAAAGAGTCGCCATCCCGGATGCATGGCACTCTCCCTTCGAAGCCCTCCATGCAGCAGGCTTTCATGGACTCGGCTGCACGCTTTGGTAGCTGGAGACACTGCAGCTCCTCTGGAGGCTCAGGGGCAATTGGCACACCCCTCCAAGGAAATGAGGCTAGTGTGATGAGCTCTTTCCAAAGAATGGCAAGCAGCCTGCTCCTTTCAATGAGACACACGTGTGGGGAGAGATGCTTGGCAGCAGAGAAGAAGCAAGAGGGCAGCCAGGGAGGGATTTGCACACAGCTTGAAGTCCCCAGACCTCCTGATTCGAAACCAGGGAATGCCAGCTCTGCCTGTCAGGCCCCATTCCCTAGTGGGCACCCAGATTCAGGATCTGCCCTTTCCCAGCTATGAAACCACACCCAGGCTGCACCCTGAGCCCTGCCAAGTTGGAACTTTGCTCGCCAGGTGGGCTGAATGGCATGACTGTGTCAGGGGAAAGAAGGACCTAGGAGGCCTTCCGGGAGCTGCCACGACATAGCAGTGCTCAGGAAAAGGCAGTCTCCTTTCTGTAGGCCGGATGCACACTGGAGTTTCCGCTTGAGGCAAGGAAGCTCAGCTAGGTGATCCCTGGCTGAAGGCAAAGCAGAGAGTTTTTCAGTGGAGCGCTGGCCCCATCTGCTGGCCGACAAGCATGGGAGGAGAAACCTCGCTGCAAATGAGTTCCTGAAGTGCTTTCCAAGCAGGAGGCAGCATGGCTCCAATAGTTTAGAAAGTCCTGCTTAGGACTACCCTCTGGCAACAGGGTGGGTGCCAAGGGCATGTGGGTTGGAGGGTGCTCAGAAGTCGCAGGGGAGGCTTTGGGCACCCGGTGCTCTCTGATGGAAAACACTGCAGGCCCGAGCATCCATGAATTCCTGCAAGGCTTTGGAGTGGGAAAGCTGTGCTTAGCAGAAGGCTCCCTGCCAAGTGCTGCAGGCCTTTGTGGATGCTGAAGCAGCAGCTGCCTTGAGGCTGCTGGTCCAGGGGCGTGTGTGCCCAGGTCCGGAGTGCTGTAGGAGGAGCTCCTAGCAAGGGGCGAGCAAGCACCTTGTTTCCTTGGCATAGACTGGCCTGTGCACCCTGAGGCCTGCAGACGTGCAGACAGCGCAGGCAGCAAGGGCTTGTGGCAGGCAGATAAGGGGCAGCAGGCGTCTCACTTGAAAGTGGGCTCATGACTCTCTTGTTCTCCGGCCCCTGTGGCCGTGTGCAAGCACAGCCTCTGGACCTGCAGCTTCTGAGCAGTGCAAGAGACACACAGGAAACACCCAGGTGCCTTCTCTAGTGAACGGTGTTCCATCAAGGTCCTGCTTGCTGGCAGGGGCCTAGGCCAGCACAGGTCCTAGGGAGGCCAGGCTGAGGCTGGGATGGGTCCCGACCTAGCAGTGCTCAGGGCAAGCCTGGGACTGGAGGCCAGGCTGCAGGCTCATTCCAGCTTGGGCCTGGTGCAGAAAGCCTTCAGCTAGGACTTCCATGGGGTATAGTCAGCACAGTGGTTTTTGCCTGAAATCCATGTTCCTCACTCGGAGCCCCCTGCCTTTCAGCACACACTCCCTAGAAGTGTGTTCCTGAGGCAGTTGGACAGTTGGGGAAGTGGAGGCTCTCCCAGCATGGGAGGTCTGCCTAGAACCTTGCTCTGGCTGCAAAGAGGATTCCCTGCACCTCTGGCGCTGGGGTGAGATTTTCTGCACACAGGAGACACTTGGCACACACAGTGTTTCCCCATGGAAAGCACTGTGAGGAAGAATCTCTGCCAGGGATGCATGGCACTCTCCCATCGAAGCCCTCCATGCAGCAAGCTGTCATGGACTCGAGTGCAGGCCTTGGTGGCTGGAGAGACTGCAGCTCCTCTGGAGGCTCCGGGGCAATTGGCACACCCCTCCAAGGAAATGAGGCTTGTGGGATGAGCACTTTGCAAAGAATTGCAAGCAGCCTGCTCCTTTTGATGAGACACATGTGTGGGGAGAGAGACTTGACAGCAGAGAAGAAGCAAGAGGGCAATGAGGGATTGGATTTGCATGCAGCTTGGAGGCTCCATATCTCCTGCTTCGCAAGCAGGGAGTGCCAGGTCTGCCCATCATGCTCCGTTACCAGCTGGGCACCCAGTTTCAGGATCTGCCCTTTCCCAGCCATGAAACCACACCCAGGCTGCACCCTGAGCCCTGCCAAGGGGGACCCTTGCTCGCCAGGTGGGCTGAATTGCATGACTGTGTCAGGGGAGAGAAGGCCCTAGGAGGCCTTCAGGGAACTGCCTCAACATAGCCCCGCTCAGGAAAGGCACTCCTCTTTCTGTGACCGGATGCACAATGGAGTATCTGCTTGAGGCAAAGAAGCTCAGCTAGGCGATCCCTGGCTGAAGGCAAAGCAGAGAGTTTTTCGGTGGAGCGCTGGCACCATCTGCCGGCCGACAAGCATGGAAGGAGAATCCTCACTCCAAATGAGGTCCTGAGGAGCTTTCCAAGCAGCAGGCAGGCTGCCTCCAGAAGCTTAGAGAGTCCTGCTTCGGACTATCCTCCGGCAACAGAGTGGGTGCCAAGGGCATGTGGGTTGGAGGGTGCTCGGAAGCTGCAGGGGAGGTTTTCAGCATCCAGTGCTCTCCGATGGAACACACTGCAGGCGCGAGCATCCATGAACTCCTGCAAGGCTTTGGAGTGGGAAAGCTGTGCTTAGCAGAGGGCTCCCTGCCAAATGCTGCAGGCCTATGTGGATGGCGAAGCTGCAGCTGTCTTGCAGTCTGCTTGTCCAGAGGTGCGTGTGCCCTGGTCCAGAGTGCTGTAGGAGGAGCTCCTAGCAACGGGAGAGCAAGCACCTTGTTTCCTTGGCATAGAATGGCCTGTGCACACAGAGGCCTGTCAGCAGTGAAGACAACGCAGGCAGCAAGAGGGGTGGCAGGCAGCTAAGTGGCGGCAGGCGTCCTGCTTGAAAGTGGGGTCATGACTGTTTTGTCCTCAGGCCCCAGTGTCCACGTGCACACACTGCCTCTGGACCTGCAGCTTCCGAGCAGTGCAAGAGAAACACAAGCAACACCCTGGGGCCTTCTCGAATGAACGGTGCTCCATCGAGGTCCTGCTGGCTGGCAGTGGCCTAGGCCAGCAAAGGCCCTAGGGAGGCCACGCTGAGGCTGGGATGGTTCCTGACCTAGCAGTGCCCAGGGCAAGCCTGGGACTGGAGGCCAGGCTGCAGGCTCATTCCAGCTTGGGCCTGGTGCAGAGAGCCTTCAGCTAAGACTTCCATGGGGAATGGTATGCGTAGTGATTTTTGCCTGCAATCCTCGTTCCTAACTCTCGCCAAACAGCCTGTTAGCCCACACTTGCTAGACGTGTGTTCCTGAGGCAGTTGGACAATAGGGCAAGTGGAGGCTCACCCAGCATGGGACGCCTGCCTTGAACATTGCCCTGGGTGCAAAGAGGATTCCCTGCACCTCTGGCACTGGGGAGAGCATTTCTGCACACAGGAGACACTTGGCAAACACAGTTTCTCCCCTCGGAAAGTACTGTGAGAAAGAGTCGCCATCCCGGATGCATGGCACTCTCCCTTCGAAGCCCTCCATGCAGCAGGCTTTCATGGACTCGGCTGCAGGCTTTGGTAGCTGGAGACACTGCAGCTCCTCTGGAGGCTCAGGGGCAATTGGCACACCCCTCCAAGGAAATGAGGCTAGTGTGATGAGCTCTTTCCAAAGAATGGCAAGCAGCCTGCTCCTTTCAATGAGACACACGTGTGGGGAGAGATGCTTGGCAGCAGAGAAGAAGCAAGAGGGCAGCCAGGGAGGGATTTGCACACAGCTTGAAGTCCCCAGACCTCCTGATTCGAAACCAGGGAATGCCAGCTCTGCCTGTCAGGCCCCATTCCCTAGTGGGCACCCAGATTCAGGATCTGCCCTTTCCCAGCTATGAAACCACACCCAGGCTGCACCCTGAGCCCTGCCAAGTTGGAACTTTGCTCGCCAGGTGGGCTGAATGGCATGACTGTGTCAGGGGAAAGAAGGACCTAGGAGGCCTTCCGGGAGCTGCCACGACATAGCAGTGCTCAGGAAAAGGCAGTCTCCTTTCTGTAGGCCGGATGCACACTGGAGTTTCCGCTTGAGGCAAGGAAGCTCAGCTAGGTGATCCCTGGCTGAAGGCAAAGCAGAGAGTTTTTCAGTGGAGCGCTGGCCCCATCTGCTGGCCGACAAGCATGGGAGGAGAAACCTCGCTGCAAATGAGTTCCTGAAGTGCTTTCCAAGCAGGAGGCAGCATGGCTGCAATAGTTTAGAAAGTCCTGCTTAGGACTACCCTCTGGCAACAGGGTGGGTGCCAAGGGCATGTGGGTTGGAGGGTGCTCAGAAGTCGCAGGGGAGGCTTTGGGCACCCGGTGCTCTCTGATGGAAAACACTGCAGGCCCGAGCATCCATGAATTCCTGCAAGGCTTTGGAGTGGGAAAGCTGTGCTTAGCAGAAGGCTCCCTGCCAAGTGCTGCAGGCCTTTGTGGATGCTGAAGCAGCAGCTGCCTTGAGGCTGCTGGTCCAGGGGCGTGTGTGCCCAGGTCCGGAGTGCTGTAGGAGGAGCTCCTAGCAAGGGGCGAGCAAGCACCTTGTTTCCTTGGCATAGACTGGCCTGTGCACCCTGAGGCCTGCAGACGTGCAGACAGCGCAGGCAGCAAGGGCTTGTGGCAGGCAGATAAGGGGCAGCAGGCGTCTCACTTGAAAGTGGGCTCATGACTCTCTTGTTCTCCGGCCCCTGTGGCCGTGTGCAAGCACAGCCTCTGGACCTGCAGCTTCTGAGCAGTGCAAGAGACACACAGGAAACACCCAGGTGCCTTCTCTAGTGAACGGTGTTCCATCAAGGTCCTGCTTGCTGGCAGGGGCCTAGGCCAGCACAGGTCCTAGGGAGGCCAGGCTGAGGCTGGGATGGGTCCCGACCTAGCAGTGCTCAGGGCAAGCCTGGGACTGGAGGCCAGGCTGCAGGCTCATTCCAGCTTGGGCCTGGTGCAGAAAGCCTTCAGCTAGGACTTCCATGGGGTATAGTCAGCACAGTGGTTTTTGCCTGAAATCCATGTTCCTCACTCGGAGCCCCCTGCCTTTCAGCACACACTCCCTAGAAGTGTGTTCCTGAGGCAGTTGGACAGTTGGGGAAGTGGAGGCTCTCCCAGCATGGGAGGTCTGCCTAGAACCTTGCTCTGGCTGCAAAGAGGATTCCCTGCACCTCTGGCGCTGGGGTGAGATTTTCTGCACACAGGAGACACTTGGCACACACAGTGTTTCCCCATGGAAAGCACTGTGAGGAAGAATCTCTGCCAGGGATGCATGGCACTCTCCCATCGAAGCCCTCCATGCAGCAAGCTGTCATGGACTCGAGTGCAGGCCTTGGTGGCTGGAGAGACTGCAGCTCCTCTGGAGGCTCCGGGGCAATTGGCACACCCCTCCAAGGAAATGAGGCTTGTGGGATGAGCACTTTGCAAAGAATTGCAAGCAGCCTGCTCCTTTTGATGAGACACATGTGTGGGGAGAGAGACTTGACAGCAGAGAAGAAGCAAGAGGGCAATGAGGGATTGGATTTGCATGCAGCTTGGAGGCTCCATATCTCCTGCTTCGCAAGCAGGGAGTGCCAGGTCTGCCCATCATGCTCCGTTACCAGCTGGGCACCCAGTTTCAGGATCTGCCCTTTCCCAGCCATGAAACCACACCCAGGCTGCACCCTGAGCCCTGCCAAGGGGGACCCTTGCTCGCCAGGTGGGCTGAATTGCATGACTGTGTCAGGGGAGAGAAGGCCCTAGGAGGCCTTCAGGGAACTGCCTCAACATAGCCCCGCTCAGGAAAGGCACTCCTCTTTCTGTGACCGGATGCACAATGGAGTATCTGCTTGAGGCAAAGAAGCTCAGCTAGGCGATCCCTGGCTGAAGGCAAAGCAGAGAGTTTTTCGGTGGAGCGCTGGCACCATCTGCCGGCCGACAAGCATGGAAGGAGAATCCTCACTCCAAATGAGGTCCTCAGGAGCTTTCCAAGCAGCAGGCAGGCTGCCTCCAGAAGCTTAGAGAGTCCTGCTTCGGACTATCCTCCGGCAACAGAGTGGGTGCCAAGGGCATGTGGGTTGGAGGGTGCTCGGAAGCTGCAGGGGAGGTTTTCAGCATCCAGTGCTCTCCGATGGAACACACTGCAGGCGCGAGCATCCATGAACTCCTGCAAGGCTTTGGAGTGGGAAAGCTGTGCTTAGCAGAGGGCTCCCTGCCAAATGCTGCAGGCCTATGTGGATGGCGAAGCTGCAGCTGTCTTGCAGTCTGCTTGTCCAGAGGTGCGTGTGCCCTGGTCCAGAGTGCTGTAGGAGGAGCTCCTAGCAACGGGAGAGCAAGCACCTTGTTTCCTTGGCATAGAATGGCCTGTGCACACAGAGGCCTGTCAGCAGTGAAGACAACGCAGGCAGCAAGAGGGGTGGCAGGCAGCTAAGTGGCGGCAGGCGTCCTGCTTGAAAGTGGGGTCATGACTGTTTTGTCCTCAGGCCCCAGTGTCCACGTGCACACACTGCCTCTGGACCTGCAGCTTCCGAGCAGTGCAAGAGAAACACAAGCAACACCCTGGGGCCTTCTCGAATGAACGGTGCTCCATCGAGGTCCTGCTGGCTGGCAGTGGCCTAGGCCAGCAAAGGCCCTAGGGAGGCCACGCTGAGGCTGGGATGGTTCCTGACCTAGCAGTGCCCAGGGCAAGCCTGGGACTGGAGGCCAGGCTGCAGGCTCATTCCAGCTTGGGCCTGGTGCAGAGAGCCTTCAGCTAAGACTTCCATGGGGAATGGTATGCGTAGTGATTTTTGCCTGCAATCCTCATTCCTAACTCTCGCCAAACAGCCTGTTAGCCCACACTTGCTAGACGTGTGTTCCTGAGGCAGTTGGACAATAGGGCAAGTGGAGGCTCACCCAGCATGGGACGCCTGCCTTGAACATTGCCCTGGGTGCAAAGAGGATTCCCTGCACCTCTGGCACTGGGGAGAGCATTTCTGCACACAGGAGACACTTGGCAAACACAGTTTCTCCCCTCGGAAAGTACTGTGAGAAAGAGTCACCATCCCGGATGCATGGCACTCTCCCTTCGAAGCCCTCCATGCAGCAGGCTTTCATGGACTCGGCTGCAGGCTTTGGTAGCTGGAGACACTGCAGCTCCTCTGGAGGCTCAGGGGCAATTGGCACACCCCTCCAAGGAAATGAGGCTAGTGTGATGAGCTCTTTCCAAAGAATGGCAAGCAGCCTGCTCCTTTCAATGAGACACACGTGTGGGGAGAGATGCTTGGCAGCAGAGAAGAAGCAAGAGGGCAGCCAGGGAGGGATTTGCACACAGCTTGAAGTCCCCAGACCTCCTGATTCGAAACCAGGGAATGCCAGCTCTGCCTGTCAGGCCCCATTCCCTAGTGGGCACCCAGATTCAGGATCTGCCCTTTCCCAGCTATGAAACCACACCCAGGCTGCACCCTGAGCCCTGCCAAGTTGGAACTTTGCTCGCCAGGTGGGCTGAATGGCATGACTGTGTCAGGGGAAAGAAGGACCTAGGAGGCCTTCCGGGAGCTGCCACGACATAGCAGTGCTCAGGAAAAGGCAGTCTCCTTTCTGTAGGCCGGATGCACACTGGAGTTTCCGCTTGAGGCAAGGAAGCTCAGCTAGGTGATCCCTGGCTGAAGGCAAAGCAGAGAGTTTTTCAGTGGAGCGCTGGCCCCATCTGCTGGCCGACAAGCATGGGAGGAGAAACCTCGCTGCAAATGAGTTCCTGAAGTGCTTTCCAAGCAGGAGGCAGCATGGCTGCAATAGTTTAGAAAGTCCTGCTTAGGACTACCCTCTGGCAACAGGGTGGGTGCCAAGGGCATGTGGGTTGGAGGGTGCTCAGAAGTCGCAGGGGAGGCTTTGGGCACCCGGTGCTCTCTGATGGAAAACACTGCAGGCCCGAGCATCCATGAATTCCTGCAAGGCTTTGGAGTGGGAAAGCTGTGCTTAGCAGAAGGCTCCCTGCCAAGTGCTGCAGGCCTTTGTGGATGCTGAAGCAGCAGCTGCCTTGAGGCTGCTGGTCCAGGGGCGTGTGTGCCCAGGTCCGGAGTGCTGTAGGAGGAGCTCCTAGCAAGGGGCGAGCAAGCACCTTGTTTCCTTGGCATAGACTGGCCTGTGCACCCTGAGGCCTGCAGACGTGCAGACAGCGCAGGCAGCAAGGGCTTGTGGCAGGCAGATAAGGGGCAGCAGGCGTCTCACTTGAAAGTGGGCTCATGACTCTCTTGTTCTCCGGCCCCTGTGGCCGTGTGCAAGCACAGCCTCTGGACCTGCAGCTTCTGAGCAGTGCAAGAGACACACAGGAAACACCCAGGTGCCTTCTCTAGTGAACGGTGTTCCATCAAGGTCCTGCTTGCTGGCAGGGGCCTAGGCCAGCACAGGTCCTAGGGAGGCCAGGCTGAGGCTGGGATGGGTCCCGACCTAGCAGTGCTCAGGGCAAGCCTGGGACTGGAGGCCAGGCTGCAGGCTCATTCCAGCTTGGGCCTGGTGCAGAAAGCCTTCAGCTAGGACTTCCATGGGGTATAGTCAGCACAGTGGTTTTTGCCTGAAATCCATGTTCCTCACTCGGAGCCCCCTGCCTTTCAGCACACACTCCCTAGAAGTGTGTTCCTGAGGCAGTTGGACAGTTGGGGAAGTGGAGGCTCTCCCAGCATGGGAGGTCTGCCTAGAACCTTGCTCTGGCTGCAAAGAGGATTCCCTGCACCTCTGGCGCTGGGGTGAGATTTTCTGCACACAGGAGACACTTGGCACACACAGTGTTTCCCCATGGAAAGCACTGTGAGGAAGAATCTCTGCCAGGGATGCATGGCACTCTCCCATCGAAGCCCTCCATGCAGCAAGCTGTCATGGACTCGAGTGCAGGCCTTGGTGGCTGGAGAGACTGCAGCTCCTCTGGAGGCTCCGGGGCAATTGGCACACCCCTCCAAGGAAATGAGGCTTGTGGGATGAGCACTTTGCAAAGAATTGCAAGCAGCCTGCTCCTTTTGATGAGACACATGTGTGGGGAGAGAGACTTGACAGCAGAGAAGAAGCAAGAGGGCAATGAGGGATTGGATTTGCATGCAGCTTGGAGGCTCCATATCTCCTGCTTCGCAAGCAGGGAGTGCCAGGTCTGCCCATCATGCTCCGTTACCAGCTGGGCACCCAGTTTCAGGATCTGCCCTTTCCCAGCCATGAAACCACACCCAGGCTGCACCCTGAGCCCTGCCAAGGGGGACCCTTGCCCGCCAGGTGGGCTGAATTGCATGACTGTGTCAGGGGAGAGAAGGCCCTAGGAGGCCTTCAGGGAACTGCCTCAACATAGCCCCGCTCAGGAAAGGCACTCCTCTTTCTGTGACCGGATGCACAATGGAGTATCTGCTTGAGGCAAAGAAGCTCAGCTAGGCGATCCCTGGCTGAAGGCAAAGCAGAGAGTTTTTCGGTGGAGCGCTGGCACCATCTGCCGGCCGACAAGCATGGAAGGAGAATCCTCACTCCAAATGAGGTCCTGAGGAGCTTTCCAAGCAGCAGGCAGGCTGCCTCCAGAAGCTTAGAGAGTCCTGCTTCGGACTATCCTCCGGCAACAGAGTGGGTGCCAAGGGCATGTGGGTTGGAGGGTGCTCGGAAGCTGCAGGGGAGGTTTTCAGCATCCAGTGCTCTCCGATGGAACACACTGCAGGCGCGAGCATCCATGAACTCCTGCAAGGCTTTGGAGTGGGAAAGCTGTGCTTAGCAGAGGGCTCCCTGCCAAATGCTGCAGGCCTATGTGGATGGCGAAGCTGCAGCTGTCTTGCAGTCTGCTTGTCCAGAGGTGCGTGTGCCCTGGTCCAGAGTGCTGTAGGAGGAGCTCCTAGCAACGGGAGAGCAAGCACCTTGTTTCCTTGGCATAGAATGGCCTGTGCACACAGAGGCCTGTCAGCAGTGAAGACAACGCAGGCAGCAAGAGGGGTGGCAGGCAGCTAAGTGGCGGCAGGCGTCCTGCTTGAAAGTGGGGTCATGACTGTTTTGTCCTCAGGCCCCAGTGTCCACGTGCACACACTGCCTCTGGACCTGCAGCTTCCGAGCAGTGCAAGAGAAACACAAGCAACACCCTGGGGCCTTCTCGAATGAACGGTGCTCCATCGAGGTCCTGCTGGCTGGCAGTGGCCTAGGCCAGCAAAGGCCCTAGGGAGGCCAGGCTGAGGCTGGGATGGTTCCTGACCTAGCAGTGCCCAGGGCAAGCCTGGGACTGGAGGCCAGGCTGCAGGCTCATTCCAGCTTGGGCCTGGTGCAGAGAGCCTTCAGCTAAGACTTCCATGGGGAATGGTATGCGTAGTGATTTTTGCCTGCAATCCTCGTTCCTAACTCTCGCCAAACAGCCTGTTAGCCCACACTTGCTAGACGTGTGTTCCTGAGGCAGTTGGACAATAGGGCAAGTGGAGGCTCACCCAGCATGGGACGCCTGCCTTGAACATTGCCCTGGGTGCAAAGAGGATTCCCTGCACCTCTGGCACTGGGGAGAGCATTTCTGCACACAGGAGACACTTGGCAAACACAGTTTCTCCCCTCGGAAAGTACTGTGAGAAAGAGTCGCCATCCCGGATGCATGGCACTCTCCCTTCGAAGCCCTCCATGCAGCAGGCTTTCATGGACTCGGCTGCAGGCTTTGGTAGCTGGAGACACTGCAGCTCCTCTGGAGGCTCAGGGGCAATTGGCACACCCCTCCAAGGAAATGAGGCTAGTGTGATGAGCTCTTTCCAAAGAATGGCAAGCAGCCTGCTCCTTTCAATGAGACACACGTGTGGGGAGAGATGCTTGGCAGCAGAGAAGAAGCAAGAGGGCAGCCAGGGAGGGATTT
Organism: Hippopotamus amphibius kiboko; assembly: GCF_030028045.1. Taxonomy (NCBI): domain Eukaryota; kingdom Metazoa; phylum Chordata; class Mammalia; order Artiodactyla; family Hippopotamidae; genus Hippopotamus; species Hippopotamus amphibius. The sequence continues at coordinate 124,385,954 of NC_080187.1, read as the reverse complement.
GCACACAGCTTGAAGTCCCCAGACCTCCTGATTCGAAACCAGGGAATGCCAGCTCTGCCTGTCAGGCCCCATTCCCTAGTGGGCACCCAGATTCAGGATCTGCCCTTTCCCAGCTATGAAACCACACCCAGGCTGCACCCTGAGCCCTGCCAAGTTGGAACTTTGCTCGCCAGGTGGGCTGAATGGCATGACTGTGTCAGGGGAAAGAAGGACCTAGGAGGCCTTCCGGGAGCTGCCACGACATAGCAGTGCTCAGGAAAAGGCAGTCTCCTTTCTGTAGGCCGGATGCACACTGGAGTTTCCGCTTGAGGCAAGGAAGCTCAGCTAGGTGATCCCTGGCTGAAGGCAAAGCAGAGAGTTTTTCAGTGGAGCGCTGGCCCCATCTGCTGGCCGACAAGCATGGGAGGAGAAACCTCGCTGCAAATGAGTTCCTGAAGTGCTTTCCAAGCAGGAGGCAGCATGGCTGCAATAGTTTAGAAAGTCCTGCTTAGGACTACCCTCTGGCAACAGGGTGGGTGCCAAGGGCATGTGGGTTGGAGGGTGCTCAGAAGTCGCAGGGGAGGCTTTGGGCACCCGGTGCTCTCTGATGGAAAACACTGCAGGCCCGAGCATCCATGAATTCCTGCAAGGCTTTGGAGTGGGAAAGCTGTGCTTAGCAGAAGGCTCCCTGCCAAGTGCTGCAGGCCTTTGTGGATGCTGAAGCAGCAGCTGCCTTGAGGCTGCTGGTCCAGGGGCGTGTGTGCCCAGGTCCGGAGTGCTGTAGGAGGAGCTCCTAGCAAGGGGCGAGCAAGCACCTTGTTTCCTTGGCATAGACTGGCCTGTGCACCCTGAGGCCTGCAGATGTGCAGACAGCGCAGGCAGCAAGGGCTTGTGGCAGGCAGATAAGGGGCAGCAGGCGTCTCACTTGAAAGTGGGCTCATGACTCTCTTGTTCTCCGGCCCCTGTGGCCGTGTGCAAGCACAGCCTCTGGACCTGCAGCTTCTGAGCAGTGCAAGAGACACACAGGAAACACCCAGGTGCCTTCTCTAGTGAACGGTGTTCCATCAAGGTCCTGCTTGCTGGCAGGGGCCTAGGCCAGCACAGGTCCTAGGGAGGCCAGGCTGAGGCTGGGATGGGTCCCGACCTAGCAGTGCTCAGGGCAAGCCTGGGACTGGAGGCCAGGCTGCAGGCTCATTCCAGCTTGGGCCTGGTGCAGAAAGCCTTCAGCTAGGACTTCCATGGGGTATAGTCAGCACAGTGGTTTTTGCCTGAAATCCATGTTCCTCACTCGGAGCCCCCTGCCTTTCAGCACACACTCCCTAGAAGTGTGTTCCTGAGGCAGTTGGACAGTTGGGGAAGTGGAGGCTCTCCCAGCATGGGAGGTCTGCCTAGAACCTTGCTCTGGCTGCAAAGAGGATTCCCTGCACCTCTGGCGCTGGGGTGAGATTTTCTGCACACAGGAGACACTTGGCACACACAGTGTTTCCCCATGGAAAGCACTGTGAGGAAGAATCTCTGCCAGGGATGCATGGCACTCTCCCATCGAAGCCCTCCATGCAGCAAGCTGTCATGGACTCGAGTGCAGGCCTTGGTGGCTGGAGAGACTGCAGCTCCTCTGGAGGCTCCGGGGCAATTGGCACACCCCTCCAAGGAAATGAGGCTTGTGGGATGAGCACTTTGCAAAGAATTGCAAGCAGCCTGCTCCTTTTGATGAGACACATGTGTGGGGAGAGAGACTTGACAGCAGAGAAGAAGCAAGAGGGCAATGAGGGATTGGATTTGCATGCAGCTTGGAGGCTCCATATCTCCTGCTTCGCAAGCAGGGAGTGCCAGGTCTGCCCATCATGCTCCGTTACCAGCTGGGCACCCAGTTTCAGGATCTGCCCTTTCCCAGCCATGAAACCACACCCAGGCTGCACCCTGAGCCCTGCCAAGGGGGACCCTTGCTCGCCAGGTGGGCTGAATTGCATGACTGTGTCAGGGGAGAGAAGGCCCTAGGAGGCCTTCAGGGAACTGCCTCAACATAGCCCCGCTCAGGAAAGGCACTCCTCTTTCTGTGACCGGATGCACAATGGAGTATCTGCTTGAGGCAAAGAAGCTCAGCTAGGCGATCCCTGGCTGAAGGCAAAGCAGAGAGTTTTTCGGTGGAGCGCTGGCACCATCTGCCGGCCGACAAGCATGGAAGGAGAATCCTCACTCCAAATGAGGTCCTGAGGAGCTTTCCAAGCAGCAGGCAGGCTGCCTCCAGAAGCTTAGAGAGTCCTGCTTCGGACTATCCTCCGGCAACAGAGTGGGTGCCAAGGGCATGTGGGTTGGAGGGTGCTCGGAAGCTGCAGGGGAGGTTTTCAGCATCCAGTGCTCTCCGATGGAACACACTGCAGGCGCGAGCATCCATGAACTCCTGCAAGGCTTTGGAGTGGGAAAGCTGTGCTTAGCAGAGGGCTCCCTGCCAAATGCTGCAGGCCTATGTGGATGGCGAAGCTGCAGCTGTCTTGCAGTCTGCTTGTCCAGAGGTGCGTGTGCCCTGGTCCAGAGTGCTGTAGGAGGAGCTCCTAGCAACGGGAGAGCAAGCACCTTGTTTCCTTGGCATAGAATGGCCTGTGCACACAGAGGCCTGTCAGCAGTGAAGACAACGCAGGCAGCAAGAGGGGTGGCAGGCAGCTAAGTGGCGGCAGGCGTCCTGCTTGAAAGTGGGGTCATGACTGTTTTGTCCTCAGGCCCCAGTGTCCACGTGCACACACTGCCTCTGGACCTGCAGCTTCCGAGCAGTGCAAGAGAAACACAAGCAACACCCTGGGGCCTTCTCGAATGAACGGTGCTCCATCGAGGTCCTGCTGGCTGGCAGTGGCCTAGGCCAGCAAAGGCCCTAGGGAGGCCACGCTGAGGCTGGGATGGTTCCTGACCTAGCAGTGCCCAGGGCAAGCCTGGGACTGGAGGCCAGGCTGCAGGCTCATTCCAGCTTGGGCCTGGTGCAGAGAGCCTTCAGCTAAGACTTCCATGGGGAATGGTATGCGTAGTGATTTTTGCCTGCAATCCTCGTTCCTAACTCTCGCCAAACAGCCTGTTAGCCCACACTTGCTAGACGTGTGTTCCTGAGGCAGTTGGACAATAGGGCAAGTGGAGGCTCACCCAGCATGGGATGCCTGCCTTGAACATTGCCCTGGGTGCAAAGAGGATTCCCTGCACCTCTGGCACTGGGGAGAGCATTTCTGCACACAGGAGACACTTGGCAAACACAGTTTCTCCCCTCGGAAAGTACTGTGAGAAAGAGTCGCCATCCCGGATGCATGGCACTCTCCCTTCGAAGCCCTCCATGCAGCAGGCTTTCATGGACTCGGCTGCACGCTTTGGTAGCTGGAGACACTGCAGCTCCTCTGGAGGCTCAGGGGCAATTGGCACACCCCTCCAAGGAAATGAGGCTAGTGTGATGAGCTCTTTCCAAAGAATGGCAAGCAGCCTGCTCCTTTCAATGAGACACACGTGTGGGGAGAGATGCTTGGCAGCAGAGAAGAAGCAAGAGGGCAGCCAGGGAGGGATTTGCACACAGCTTGAAGTCCCCAGACCTCCTGATTCGAAACCAGGGAATGCCAGCTCTGCCTGTCAGGCCCCATTCCCTAGTGGGCACCCAGATTCAGGATCTGCCCTTTCCCAGCTATGAAACCACACCCAGGCTGCACCCTGAGCCCTGCCAAGTTGGAACTTTGCTCGCCAGGTGGGCTGAATGGCATGACTGTGTCAGGGGAAAGAAGGACCTAGGAGGCCTTCCGGGAGCTGCCACGACATAGCAGTGCTCAGGAAAAGGCAGTCTCCTTTCTGTAGGCCGGATGCACACTGGAGTTTCCGCTTGAGGCAAGGAAGCTCAGCTAGGTGATCCCTGGCTGAAGGCAAAGCAGAGAGTTTTTCAGTGGAGCGCTGGCCCCATCTGCTGGCCGACAAGCATGGGAGGAGAAACCTCGCTGCAAATGAGTTCCTGAAGTGCTTTCCAAGCAGGAGGCAGCATGGCTGCAATAGTTTAGAAAGTCCTGCTTAGGACTACCCTCTGGCAACAGGGTGGGTGCCAAGGGCATGTGGGTTGGAGGGTGCTCAGAAGTCGCAGGGGAGGCTTTGGGCACCCGGTGCTCTCTGATGGAAAACACTGCAGGCCCGAGCATCCATGAATTCCTGCAAGGCTTTGGAGTGGGAAAGCTGTGCTTAGCAGAAGGCTCCCTGCCAAGTGCTGCAGGCCTTTGTGGATGCTGAAGCAGCAGCTGCCTTGAGGCTGCTGGTCCAGGGGCGTGTGTGCCCAGGTCCGGAGTGCTGTAGGAGGAGCTCCTAGCAAGGGGCGAGCAAGCACCTTGTTTCCTTGGCATAGACTGGCCTGTGCACCCTGAGGCCTGCAGACGTGCAGACAGCGCAGGCAGCAAGGGCTTGTGGCAGGCAGATAAGGGGCAGCAGGCGTCTCACTTGAAAGTGGGCTCATGACTCTCTTGTTCTCCGGCCCCTGTGGCCGTGTGCAAGCACAGCCTCTGGACCTGCAGCTTCTGAGCAGTGCAAGAGACACACAGGAAACCCCCAGGTGCCTTCTCTAGTGAACGGTGTTCCATCAAGGTCCTGCTTGCTGGCAGGGGCCTAGGCCAGCACAGGTCCTAGGGAGGCCAGGCTGAGGCTGGGATGGGTCCCGACCTAGCAGTGCTCAGGGCAAGCCTGGGACTGGAGGCCAGGCTGCAGGCTCATTCCAGCTTGGGCCTGGTGCAGAAAGCCTTCAGCTAGGACTTCCATGGGGTATAGTCAGCACAGTGGTTTTTGCCTGAAATCCATGTTCCTCACTCGGAGCCCCCTGCCTTTCAGCACACACTCCCTAGAAATGTGTTCCTGAGGCAGTTGGACAGTTGGGGAAGTGGAGGCTCTCCCAGCATGGGAGGTCTGCCTAGAACCTTGCTCTGGCTGCAAAGAGGATTCCCTGCACCTCTGGCACTGGGGTGAGATTTTCTGCACACAGGAGACACTTGGCACACACAGTGTTTCCCCATGGAAAGCACTGTGAGGAAGAATCTCTGCCAGGGATGCATGGCACTCTCCCATCGAAGCCCTCCAAGCAGCAAGCTGTCATGGACTCGAGTGCAGGCCTTGGTGGCTGGAGAGACTGCAGCTCCTCTGGAGGCTCCGGGGCAATTGGCACACCCCTCCAAGGAAATGAGGCTTGTGGGATGAGCACTTTGCAAAGAATTGCAAGCAGCCTGCTCCTTTTGATGAGACACATGTGTGGGGAGAGAGACTTGACAGCCGAGAAGAAGCAAGAGGGCAATGAGGGATTGGATTTGCATGCAGCTTGGAGGCTCCATATCTCCTGCTTCGCAAGCAGGGAGTGCCAGGTCTGCCCATCATGCTCCATTACCAGCTGGGCACCCAGTTTCAGGATCTGCCCTTTCCCAGCCATGAAACCACACCCAGGCTGCACCCTGAGCCCTGCCAAGGGGGACCCTTGCTCGCCAGGTGGGCTGAATTGCATGACTGTTTCAGGGGAGAGAAGGCCCTAGGAGGCCTTCAGGGAACTGCCTCAACATAGCCCCGCTCAGGAAAGGCACTCCTCTTTCTGTGACCGGATGCACAATGGAGTATCTGCTTGAGGCAAAGAAGCTCAGCTAGGCGATCCCTGGCTGAAGGCAAAGCAGAGAGTTTTTCGGTGGAGCGCTGGCACCATCTGCCGGCCGACAAGCATGGAAGGAGAATCCTCACTCCAAATGAGGTCCTGAGGAGCTTTCCAAGCAGCAGGCAGGCTGCCTCCAGAAGCTTAGAGAGTCCTGCTTCGGACTATCCTCCGGCAACAGAGTGGGTGCCAAGGGCATGTGGGTTGGAGGGTGCTCGGAAGCTGCAGGGGAGGTTTTCAGCATCCAGTGCTCTCCGATGGAACACACTGCAGGCGCGAGCATCCATGAACTCCTGCAAGGCTTTGGAGTGGGAAAGCTGTGCTTAGCAGAGGGCTCCCTGCCAAATGCTGCAGGCCTATGTGGATGGCGAAGCTGCAGCTGTCTTGCAGTCTGCTTGTCCAGAGGTGCGTGTGCCCTGGTCCAGAGTGCTGTAGGAGGAGCTCCTAGCAACGGGAGAGCAAGCACCTTGTTTCCTTGGCATAGAATGGCCTGTGCACACAGAGGCCTGTCAGCAGTGAAGACAACGCAGGCAGCAAGAGGGGTGGCAGGCAGCTAAGTGGCGGCAGGCGTCCTGCTTGAAAGTGGGGTCATGACTGTTTTGTCCTCAGGCCCCAGTGTCCACGTGCACACACTGCCTCTGGACCTGCAGCTTCCGAGCAGTGCAAGAGAAACACAAGCAACACCCTGGGGCCTTCTCGAATGAACGGTGCTCCATCGAGGTCCTGCTGGCTGGCAGTGGCCTAGGCCAGCAAAGGCCCTAGGGAGGCCAGGCTGAGGCTGGGATGGTTCCTGACCTAGCAGTGCCCAGGGCAAGCCTGGGACTGGAGGCCAGGCTGCAGGCTCATTCCAGCTTGGGCCTGGTGCAGAGAGCCTTCAGCTAAGGCTTCCATGGGGAATGGTATGCGTAGTGATTTTTGCCTGCAATCCTCGTTCCTAACTCTCGCCAAACAGCCTGTTAGCCCACACTTGCTAGACGTGTGTTCCTGAGGCAGTTGGACAATAGGGCAAGTGGAGGCTCACCCAGCATGGGACGCCTGTCTTGAACATTGCCCTGAGTGCAAAGAGGATTCCCTGCACCTCTGGCACTGGGGAGAGCATTTCTGCACACAGGAGACACTTGGCAAACACAGTTTCTCCCCTCGGAAAGTACTGTGAGAAAGAGTCGCCATCCCGGATGCATGGCACTCTCCCTTCGAAGCCCTCCATGCAGCAGGCTTTCATGGACTCGGCTGCAGGCTTTGGTAGCTGGAGACACTGCAGCTCCTCTGGAGGCTCAGGGGCAATTGGCACACCCCTCCAAGGAAATGAGGCTAGTGTGATGAGCTCTTTCCAAAGAATGGCAAGCAGCCTGCTCCTTTCAATGAGACACACGTGTGGGGAGAGATGCTTGGCAGCAGAGAAGAAGCAAGAGGGCAGCCAGGGAGGGATTTGCACACAGCTTGAAGTCCCCAGACCTCCTGATTCGAAACCAGGGAATGCCAGCTCTGCCTGTCAGGCCCCATTCCCTAGTGGGCACCCAGATTCAGGATCTGCCCTTTCCCAGCTATGAAACCACACCCAGGCTGCACCCTGAGCCCTGCCAAGTTGGAACTTTGCTCGCCAGGTGGGCTGAATGGCATGACTGTGTCAGGGGAAAGAAGGACCTAGGAGGCCTTCCGGGAGCTGCCACGACATAGCAGTGCTCAGGAAAAGGCAGTCTCCTTTCTGTAGGCCGGATGCACACTGGAGTTTCCGCTTGAGGCAAGGAAGCTCAGCTAGGTGATCCCTGGCTGAAGGCAAAGCAGAGAGTTTTTCAGTGGAGCGCTGGCCCCATCTGCTGGCCGACAAGCATGGGAGGAGAAACCTCGCTGCAAATGAGTTCCTGAAGTGCTTTCCAAGCAGGAGGCAGCATGGCTGCAATAGTTTAGAAAGTCCTGCTTAGGACTACCCTCTGGCAAGAGGGTGGGTGCCAAGGGCATGTGGGTTGGAGGGTGCTCAGAAGTCGCAGGGGAGGCTTTGGGCACCCGGTGCTCTCTGATGGAAAACACTGCAGGCCCGAGCATCCATGAATTCCTGCAAGGCTTTGGAGTGGGAAAGCTGTGCTTAGCAGAAGGCTCCCTGCCAAGTGCTGCAGGCCTTTGTGGATGCTGAAGCAGCAGCTGCCTTGAGGCTGCTGGTCCAGGGGCGTGTGTGCCCAGGTCCGGAGTGCTGTAGGAGGAGCTCCTAGCAAGGGGCGAGCAAGCACCTTGTTTCCTTGGCATAGACTGGCCTGTGCACCCTGAGGCCTGCAGATGTGCAGACAGCGCAGGCAGCAAGGGCTTGTGGCAGGCAGATAAGGGGCAGCAGGCGTCTCACTTGAAAGTGGGCTCATGACTCTCTTGTTCTCCGGCCCCTGTGGCCGTGTGCAAGCACAGCCTCTGGACCTGCAGCTTCTGAGCAGTGCAAGAGACACACAGGAAACACCCAGGTGCCTTCTCTAGTGAACGGTGTTCCATCAAGGTCCTGCTTGCTGGCAGGGGCCTAGGCCAGCACAGGTCCTAGGGAGGCCAGGCTGAGGCTGGGATGGGTCCCGACCTAGCAGTGCTCAGGGCAAGCCTGGGACTGGAGGCCAGGCTGCAGGCTCATTCCAGCTTGGGCCTGGTGCAGAAAGCCTTCAGCTAGGACTTCCATGGGGTATAGTCAGCACAGTGGTTTTTGCCTGAAATCCATGTTCCTCACTCGGAGCCCCCTGCCTTTCAGCACACACTCCCTAGAAATGTGTTCCTGAGGCAGTTGGACAGTTGGGGAAGTGGAGGCTCTCCCAGCATGGGAGGTCTGCCTAGAACCTTGCTCTGGCTGCAAAGAGGATTCCCTGCACCTCTGGCACTGGGGTGAGATTTTCTGCACACAGGAGACACTTGGCACACACAGTGTTTCCCCATGGAAAGCACTGTGAGGAAGAATCTCTGCCAGGGATGCATGGCACTCTCCCATCGAAGCCCTCCATGCAGCAAGCTGTCATGGACTCGAGTGCAGGCCTTGGTGGCTGGAGAGACTGCAGCTCCTCTGGAGGCTCCGGGGCAATTGGCACACCCCTCCAAGGAAATGAGGCTTGTGGGATGAGCACTTTGCAAAGAATTGCAAGCAGCCTGCTCCTTTTGATGAGACACATGTGTGGGGAGAGAGACTTGACAGCAGAGAAGAAGCAAGAGGGCAATGAGGGATTGGATTTGCATGCAGCTTGGAGGCTCCATATCTCCTGCTTCGCAAGCAGGGAGTGCCAGGTCTGCCCATCATGCTCCATTACCAGCTGGGCACCCAGTTTCAGGATCTGCCCTTTCCCAGCCATGAAACCACACCCAGGCTGCACCCTGAGCCCTGCCAAGGGGGACCCTTGCCCGCCAGGTGGGCTGAATTGCATGACTGTGTCAGGGGAGAGAAGGCCCTAGGAGGCCTTCAGGGAACTGCCTCAACATAGCCCCGCTCAGGAAAGGCACTCCTCTTTCTGTGACCGGATGCACAATGGAGTATCTGCTTGAGGCAAAGAAGCTCAGCTAGGCGATCCCTGGCTGAAGGCAAAGCAGAGAGTTTTTCGGTGGAGCGCTGGCACCATCTGCCGGCCGACAAGCATGGAAGGAGAATCCTCACTCCAAATGAGGTCCTGAGGAGCTTTCCAAGCAGCAGGCAGGCTGCCTCCAGAAGCTTAGAGAGTCCTGCTTCGGACTATCCTCCGGCAACAGAGTGGGTGCCAAGGGCATGTGGGTTGGAGGGTGCTCGGAAGCTGCAGGGGAGGTTTTCAGCATCCAGTGCTCTCCGATGGAACACACTGCAGGCGCGAGCATCCATGAACTCCTGCAAGGCTTTGGAGTGGGAAAGCTGTGCTTAGCAGAGGGCTCCCTGCCAAATGCTGCAGGCCTATGTGGATGGCGAAGCTGCAGCTGTCTTGCAGTCTGCTTGTCCAGAGGTGCGTGTGCCCTGGTCCAGAGTGCTGTAGGAGGAGCTCCTAGCAACGGGAGAGCAAGCACCTTGTTTCCTTGGCATAGAATGGCCTGTGCACACAGAGGCCTGTCAGCAGTGAAGACAACGCAGGCAGCAAGAGGGGTGGCAGGCAGCTAAGTGGCGGCAGGCGTCCTGCTTGAAAGTGGGGTCATGACTGTTTTGTCCTCAGGCCCCAGTGTCCACGTGCACACACTGCCTCTGGACCTGCAGCTTCCGAGCAGTGCAAGAGAAACACAAGCAACACCCTGGGGCCTTCTCGAATGAACGGTGCTCCATCGAGGTCCTGCTGGCTGGCAGTGGCCTAGGCCAGCAAAGGCCCTAGGGAGGCCACGCTGAGGCTGGGATGGTTCCTGACCTAGCAGTGCCCAGGGCAAGCCTGGGACTGGAGGCCAGGCTGCAGGCTCATTCCAGCTTGGGCCTGGTGCAGAGAGCCTTCAGCTAAGACTTCCATGGGGAATGGTATGCGTAGTGATTTTTGCCTGCAATCCTCGTTCCTAACTCTCGCCAAACAGCCTGTTAGCCCACACTTGCTAGACGTGTGTTCCTGAGGCAGTTGGACAATAGGGCAAGTGGAGGCTCACCCAGCATGGGACGCCTGCCTTGAACATTGCCCTGGGTGCAAAGAGGATTCCCTGCACCTCTGGCACTGGGGAGAGCATTTCTGCACACAGGAGACACTTGGCAAACACAGTTTCTCCCCTCGGAAAGTACTGTGAGAAAGAGTCGCCATCCCGGATGCATGGCACTCTCCCTTCGAAGCCCTCCATGCAGCAGGCTTTCATGGACTCGGCTGCAGGCTTTGGTAGCTGGAGACACTGCAGCTCCTCTGGAGGCTCAGGGGCAATTGGCACACCCCTCCAAGGAAATGAGGCTAGTGTGATGAGCTCTTTCCAAAGAATGGCAAGCAGCCTGCTCCTTTCAATGAGACACACGTGTGGGGAGAGATGCTTGGCAGCAGAGAAGAAGCAAGAGGGCAGCCAGGGAGGGATTTGCACACAGCTTGAAGTCCCCAGACCTCCTGATTCGAAACCAGGGAATGCCAGCTCTGCCTGTCAGGCCCCATTCCCTAGTGGGCACCCAGATTCAGGATCTGCCCTTTCCCAGCTATGAAACCACACCCAGGCTGCACCCTGAGCCCTGCCAAGTTGGAACTTTGCTCGCCAGGTGGGCTGAATGGCATGACTGTGTCAGGGGAAAGAAGGACCTAGGAGGCCTTCCGGGAGCTGCCACGACATAGCAGTGCTCAGGAAAAGGCAGTCTCCTTTCTGTAGGCCGGATGCACACTGGAGTTTCCGCTTGAGGCAAGGAAGCTCAGCTAGGTGATCCCTGGCTGAAGGCAAAGCAGAGAGTTTTTCAGTGGAGCGCTGGCCCCATCTGCTGGCCGACAAGCATGGGAGGAGAAACCTCGCTGCAAATGAGTTCCTGAAGTGCTTTCCAAGCAGGAGGCAGCATGGCTGCAATAGTTTAGAAAGTCCTGCTTAGGACTACCCTCTGGCAAGAGGTTGGGTGCCAAGGGCATGTGGGTTGGAGGGTGCTCAGAAGTCGCAGGGGAGGCTTTGGGCACCCGGTGCTCTCTGATGGAAAACACTGCAGGCCCGAGCATCCATGAATTCCTGCAAGGCTTTGGAGTGGGAAAGCTGTGCTTAGCAGAAGGCTCCCTGCCAAGTGCTGCAGGCCTTTGTGGATGCTGAAGCAGCAGCTGCCTTGAGGCTGCTGGTCCAGGGGCGTGTGTGCCCAGGTCCGGAGTGCTGTAGGAGGAGCTCCTAGCAAGGGGCGAGCAAGCACCTTGTTTCCTTGGCATAGACTGGCCTGTGCACCCTGAGGCCTGCAGACGTGCAGACAGCGCAGGCAGCAAGGGCTTGTGGCAGGCAGATAAGGGGCAGCAGGCGTCTCACTTGAAAGTGGGCTCATGACTCTCTTGTTCTCCGGCCCCTGTGGCCGTGTGCAAGCACAGCCTCTGGACCTGCAGCTTCTGAGCAGTGCAAGAGACACACAGGAAACCCCCAGGTGCCTTCTCTAGTGAACGGTGTTCCATCAAGGTCCTGCTTGCTGGCAGGGGCCTAGGCCAGCACAGGTCCTAGGGAGGCCAGGCTGAGGCTGGGATGGGTCCCGACCTAGCAGTGCTCAGGGCAAGCCTGGGACTGGAGGCCAGGCTGCAGGCTCATTCCAGCTTGGGCCTGGTGCAGAAAGCCTTCAGCTAGGACTTCCATGGGGTATAGTCAGCACAGTGGTTTTTGCCTGAAATCCATGTTCCTCACTCGGAGCCCCCTGCCTTTCAGCACACACTCCCTAGAAGTGTGTTCCTGAGGCAGTTGGACAGTTGGGGAAGTGGAGGCTCTCCCAGCATGGGAGGTCTGCCTAGAACCTTGCTCTGGCTGCAAAGAGGATTCCCTGCACCTCTGGCGCTGCGGTGAGATTTTCTGCACACAGGAGACACTTGGCACACACAGTGTTTCCCCATGGAAAGCACTGTGAGGAAGAATCTCTGCCAGGGATGCATGGCACTCTCCCATCGAAGCCCTCCATGCAGCAAGCTGTCATGGACTCGAGTGCAGGCCTTGGTGGCTGGAGAGACTGCAGCTCCTCTGGAGGCTCCGGGGCAATTGGCACACCCCTCCAAGGAAATGAGGCTTGTGGGATGAGCACTTTGCAAAGAATTGCAAGCAGCCTGCTCCTTTTGATGAGACACATGTGTGGGGAGAGAGACTTGACAGCAGAGAAGAAGCAAGAGGGCAATGAGGGATTGGATTTGCATGCAGCTTGGAGGCTCCATATCTCCTGTTTCGCAAGCAGGGAGTGCCAGGTCTGCCCATCATGCTCCATTACCAGCTGGGCACCCAGTTTCAGGATCTGCCCTTTCCCAGCCATGAAACCACACCCAGGCTGCACCCTGAGCCCTGCCAAGGGGGACCCTTGCCCGCCAGGTGGGCTGAATTGCATGACTGTGTCAGGGGAGAGAAGGCCCTAGGAGGCCTTCAGGGAACTGCCTCAACATAGCCCCGCTCAGGAAAGGCACTCCTCTTTCTGTGACCGGATGCACAATGGAGTATCTGCTTGAGGCAAAGAAGCTCAGCTAGGCGATCCCTGGCTGAAGGCAAAGCAGAGAGTTTTTCGGTGGAGCGCTGGCACCATCTGCCGGCCGACAAGCATGGAAGGAGAATCCTCACTCCAAATGAGGTCCTGAGGAGCTTTCCAAGCAGCAGGCAGGCTGCCTCCAGAAGCTTAGAGAGTCCTGCTTCGGACTATCCTCCGGCAACAGAGTGGGTGCCAAGGGCATGTGGGTTGGAGGGTGCTCGGAAGCTGCAGGGGAGGTTTTCAGCATCCAGTGCTCTCCGATGGAACACACTGCAGGCGCGAGCATCCATGAACTCCTGCAAGGCTTTGGAGTGGGAAAGCTGTGCTTAGCAGAGGGCTCCCTGCCAAATGCTGCAGGCCTATGTGGATGGCGAAGCTGCAGCTGTCTTGCAGTCTGCTTGTCCAGAGGTGCGTGTGCCCTGGTCCAGAGTGCTGTAGGAGGAGCTCCTAGCAACGGGAGAGCAAGCACCTTGTTTCCTTGGCATAGAATGGCCTGTGCACACAGAGGCCTGTCAGCAGTGAAGACAACGCAGGCAGCAAGAGGGGTGGCAGGCAGCTAAGTGGCGGCAGGCGTCCTGCTTGAAAGTGGGGTCATGACTGTTTTGTCCTCAGGCCCCAGTGTCCACGTGCACACACTGCCTCTGGACCTGCAGCTTCCGAGCAGTGCAAGAGAAACACAAGCAACACCCTGGGGCCTTCTCGAATGAACGGTGCTCCATCGAGGTCCTGCTGGCTGGCAGTGGCCTAGGCCAGCAAAGGCCCTAGGGAGGCCAGGCTGAGGCTGGGATGGTTCCTGACCTAGCAGTGCCCAGGGCAAGCCTGGGACTGGAGGCCAGGCTGCAGGCTCATTCCAGCTTGGGCCTGGTGCAGAGAGCCTTCAGCTAAGACTTCCATGGGGAATGGTATGCGTAGTGATTTTTGCCTGCAATCCTCGTTCCTAACTCTCGCCAAACAGCCTGTTAGCCCACACTTGCTAGACGTGTGTTCCTGAGGCAGTTGGACAATAGGGCAAGTGGAGGCTCACCCAGCATGGGACGCCTGCCTTGAACATTGCCCTGGGTGCAAAGAGGATTCCCTGCACCTCTGGCACTGGGGAGAGCATTTCTGCACACAGGAGACACTTGGCAAACACAGTTTCTCCCCTCGGAAAGTACTGTGAGAAAGAGTCGCCATCCCGGATGCATGGCACTCTCCCTTCGAAGCCCTCCATGCAGCAGGCTTTCATGGACTCGGCTGCAGGCTTTGGTAGCTGGAGACACTGCAGCTCCTCTGGAGGCTCAGGGGCAATTGGCACACCCCTCCAAGGAAATGAGGCTAGTGTGATGAGCTCTTTCCAAAGAATGGCAAGCAGCCTGCTCCTTTCAATGAGACACACGTGTGGGGAGAGATGCTTGGCAGCAGAGAAGAAGCAAGAGGGCAGCCAGGGAGGGATTTGCACACAGCTTGAAGTCCCCAGACCTCCTGATTCGAAACCAGGGAATGCCAGCTCTGCCTGTCAGGCCCCATTCCCTAGTGGGCACCCAGATTCAGGATCTGCCCTTTCCCAGCTATGAAACCACACCCAGGCTGCACCCTGAGCCCTGCCAAGTTGGAACTTTGCTCGCCAGGTGGGCTGAATGGCATGACTGTGTCAGGGGAAAGAAGGACCTAGGAGGCCTTCCGGGAGCTGCCACGACATAGCAGTGCTCAGGAAAAGGCAGTCTCCTTTCTGTAGGCCGGATGCACACTGGAGTTTCCGCTTGAGGCAAGGAAGCTCAGCTAGGTGATCCCTGGCTGAAGGCAAAGCAGAGAGTTTTTCAGTGGAGCGCTGGCCCCATCTGCTGGCCGACAAGCATGGGAGGAGAAACCTCGCTGCAAATGAGTTCCTGAAGTGCTTTCCAAGCAGGAGGCAGCATGGCTGCAATAGTTTAGAAAGTCCTGCTTAGGACTACCCTCTGGCAAGAGGTTGGGTGCCAAGGGCATGTGGGTTGGAGGGTGCTCAGAAGTCGCAGGGGAGGCTTTGGGCACCCGGTGCTCTCTGATGGAAAACACTGCAGGCCCGAGCATCCATGAATTCCTGCAAGGCTTTGGAGTGGGAAAGCTGTGCTTAGCAGAAGGCTCCCTGCCAAGTGCTGCAGGCCTTTGTGGATGCTGAAGCAGCAGCTGCCTTGAGGCTGCTGGTCCAGGGGCGTGTGTGCCCAGGTCCGGAGTGCTGTAGGAGGAGCTCCTAGCAAGGGGCGAGCAAGCACCTTGTTTCCTTGGCATAGACTGGCCTGTGCACCCTGAGGCCTGCAGACGTGCAGACAGCGCAGGCAGCAAGGGCTTGTGGCAGGCAGATAAGGGGCAGCAGGCGTCTCACTTGAAAGTGGGCTCATGACTCTCTTGTTCTCCGGCCCCTGTGGCCGTGTGCAAGCACAGCCTCTGGACCTGCAGCTTCTGAGCAGTGCAAGAGACACACAGGAAACCCCCAGGTGCCTTCTCTAGTGAACGGTGTTCCATCAAGGTCCTGCTTGCTGGCAGGGGCCTAGGCCAGCACAGGTCCTAGGGAGGCCAGGCTGAGGCTGGGATGGGTCCCGACCTAGCAGTGCTCAGGGCAAGCCTGGGACTGGAGGCCAGGCTGCAGGCTCATTCCAGCTTGGGCCTGGTGCAGAAAGCCTTCAGCTAGGACTTCCATGGGGTATAGTCAGCACAGTGGTTTTTGCCTGAAATCCATGTTCCTCACTCGGAGCCCCCTGCCTTTCAGCACACACTCCCTAGAAGTGTGTTCCTGAGGCAGTTGGACAGTTGGGGAAGTGGAGGCTCTCCCAGCATGGGAGGTCTGCCTAGAACCTTGCTCTGGCTGCAAAGAGGATTCCCTGCACCTCTGGCGCTGCGGTGAGATTTTCTGCACACAGGAGACACTTGGCACACACAGTGTTTCCCCATGGAAAGCACTGTGAGGAAGAATCTCTGCCAGGGATGCATGGCACTCTCCCATCGAAGCCCTCCATGCAGCAAGCTGTCATGGACTCGAGTGCAGGCCTTGGTGGCTGGAGAGACTGCAGCTCCTCTGGAGGCTCCGGGGCAATTGGCACACCCCTCCAAGGAAATGAGGCTTGTGGGATGAGCACTTTGCAAAGAATTGCAAGCAGCCTGCTCCTTTTGATGAGACACATGTGTGGGGAGAGAGACTTGACAGCAGAGAAGAAGCAAGAGGGCAATGAGGGATTGGATTTGCATGCAGCTTGGAGGCTCCATATCTCCTGTTTCGCAAGCAGGGAGTGCCAGGTCTGCCCATCATGCTCCATTACCAGCTGGGCACCCAGTTTCAGGATCTGCCCTTTCCCAGCCATGAAACCACACCCAGGCTGCACCCTGAGCCCTGCCAAGGGGGACCCTTGCCCGCCAGGTGGGCTGAATTGCATGACTGTGTCAGGGGAGAGAAGGCCCTAGGAGGCCTTCAGGGAACTGCCTCAACATAGCCCCGCTCAGGAAAGGCACTCCTCTTTCTGTGACCGGATGCACAATGGAGTATCTGCTTGAGGCAAAGAAGCTCAGCTAGGCGATCCCTGGCTGAAGGCAAAGCAGAGAGTTTTTCGGTGGAGCGCTGGCACCATCTGCCGGCCGACAAGCATGGAAGGAGAATCCTCACTCCAAATGAGGTCCTGAGGAGCTTTCCAAGCAGCAGGCAGGCTGCCTCCAGAAGCTTAGAGAGTCCTGCTTCGGACTATCCTCCGGCAACAGAGTGGGTGCCAAGGGCATGTGGGTTGGAGGGTGCTCGGAAGCTGCAGGGGAGGTTTTCAGCATCCAGTGCTCTCCGATGGAACACACTGCAGGCGCGAGCATCCATGAACTCCTGCAAGGCTTTGGAGTGGGAAAGCTGTGCTTAGCAGAGGGCTCCCTGCCAAATGCTGCAGGCCTATGTGGATGGCGAAGCTGCAGCTGTCTTGCAGTCTGCTTGTCCAGAGGTGCGTGTGCCCTGGTCCAGAGTGCTGTAGGAGGAGCTCCTAGCAACGGGAGAGCAAGCACCTTGTTTCCTTGGCATAGAATGGCCTGTGCACACAGAGGCCTGTCAGCAGTGAAGACAACGCAGGCAGCAAGAGGGGTGGCAGGCAGCTAAGTGGCGGCAGGCGTCCTGCTTGAAAGTGGGGTCATGACTGTTTTGTCCTCAGGCCCCAGTGTCCACGTGCACACACTGCCTCTGGACCTGCAGCTTCCGAGCAGTGCAAGAGAAACACAAGCAACACCCTGGGGCCTTCTCGAATGAACGGTGCTCCATCGAGGTCCTGCTGGCTGGCAGTGGCCTAGGCCAGCAAAGGCCCTAGGGAGGCCAGGCTGAGGCTGGGATGGTTCCTGACCTAGCAGTGCCCAGGGCAAGCCTGGGACTGGAGGCCAGGCTGCAGGCTCATTCCAGCTTGGGCCTGGTGCAGAGAGCCTTCAGCTAAGACTTCCATGGGGAATGGTATGCGTAGTGATTTTTGCCTGCAATCCTCGTTCCTAACTCTCGCCAAACAGCCTGTTAGCCCACACTTGCTAGACGTGTGTTCCTGAGGCAGTTGGACAATAGGGCAAGTGGAGGCTCACCCAGCATGGGACGCCTGCCTTGAACATTGCCCTGGGTGCAAAGAGGATTCCCTGCACCTCTGGCACTGGGGAGAGCATTTCTGCACACAGGAGACACTTGGCAAACACAGTTTCTCCCCTCGGAAAGTACTGTGAGAAAGAGTCGCCATCCCGGATGCATGGCACTCTCCCTTCGAAGCCCTCCATGCAGCAGGCTTTCATGGACTCGGCTGCAGGCTTTGGTAGCTGGAGACACTGCAGCTCCTCTGGAGGCTCAGGGGCAATTGGCACACCCCTCCAAGGAAATGAGGCTAGTGTGATGAGCTCTTTCCAAAGAATGGCAAGCAGCCTGCTCCTTTCAATGAGACACACGTGTGGGGAGAGATGCTTGGCAGCAGAGAAGAAGCAAGAGGGCAGCCAGGGAGGGATTTGCACACAGCTTGAAGTCCCCAGACCTCCTGATTCGAAACCAGGGAATGCCAGCTCTGCCTGTCAGGCCCCATTCCCTAGTGGGCACCCAGATTCAGGATCTGCCCTTTCCCAGCTATGAAACCACACCCAGGCTGCACCCTGAGCCCTGCCAAGTTGGAACTTTGCTCGCCAGGTGGGCTGAATGGCATGACTGTGTCAGGGGAAAGAAGGACCTAGGAGGCCTTCCGGGAGCTGCCACGACATAGCAGTGCTCAGGAAAAGGCAGTCTCCTTTCTGTAGGCCGGATGCACACTGGAGTTTCCGCTTGAGGCAAGGAAGCTCAGCTAGGTGATCCCTGGCTGAAGGCAAAGCAGAGAGGTTTTCAGTGGAGCGCTGGCCCCATCTGCTGGCCGACAAGCATGGGAGGAGAAACCTCGCTGCAAATGAGTTCCTGAAGTGCTTTCCAAGCAGGAGGCAGCATGGCTGCAATAGTTTAGAAAGTCCTGCTTAGGACTACCCTCTGGCAAGAGGTTGGGTGCCAAGGGCATGTGGGTTGGAGGGTGCTCAGAAGTCGCAGGGGAGGCTTTGGGCACCCGGTGCTCTCTGATGGAAAACACTGCAGGCCCGAGCATCCATGAATTCCTGCAAGGCTTTGGAGTGGGAAAGCTGTGCTTAGCAGAAGGCTCCCTGCCAAGTGCTGCAGGCCTTTGTGGATGCTGAAGCAGCAGCTGCCTTGAGGCTGCTGGTCCAGGGGCGTGTGTGCCCAGGTCCGGAGTGCTGTAGGAGGAGCTCCTAGCAAGGGGCGAGCAAGCACCTTGTTTCCTTGGCATAGACTGGCCTGTGCACCCTGAGGCCTGCAGACGTGCAGACAGCGCAGGCAGCAAGGGCTTGTGGCAGGCAGATAAGGGGCAGCAGGCGTCTCACTTGAAAGTGGGCTCATGACTCTCTTGTTCTCCGGCCCCTGTGGCCGTGTGCAAGCACAGCCTCTGGACCTGCAGCTTCTGAGCAGTGCAAGAGACACACAGGAAACCCCCAGGTGCCTTCTCTAGTGAACGGTGTTCCATCAAGGTCCTGCTTGCTGGCAGGGGCCTAGGCCAGCACAGGTCCTAGGGAGGCCAGGCTGAGGCTGGGATGGGTCCCGACCTAGCAGTGCTCAGGGCAAGCCTGGGACTGGAGGCCAGGCTGCAGGCTCATTCCAGCTTGGGCCTGGTGCAGAAAGCCTTCAGCTAGGACTTCCATGGGGTATAGTCAGCACAGTGGTTTTTGCCTGAAATCCATGTTCCTCACTCGGAGCCCCCTGCCTTTCAGCACACACTCCCTAGAAGTGTGTTCCTGAGGCAGTTGGACAGTTGGGGAAGTGGAGGCTCTCCCAGCATGGGAGGTCTGCCTAGAACCTTGCTCTGGCTGCAAAGAGGATTCCCTGCACCTCTGGCGCTGCGGTGAGATTTTCTGCACACAGGAGACACTTGGCACACACAGTGTTTCCCCATGGAAAGCACTGTGAGGAAGAATCTCTGCCAGGGATGCATGGCACTCTCCCATCGAAGCCCTCCATGCAGCAAGCTGTCATGGACTCGAGTGCAGGCCTTGGTGGCTGGAGAGACTGCAGCTCCTCTGGAGGCTCCGGGGCAATTGGCACACCCCTCCAAGGAAATGAGGCTTGTGGGATGAGCACTTTGCAAAGAATTGCAAGCAGCCTGCTCCTTTTGATGAGACACATGTGTGGGGAGAGAGACTTGACAGCAGAGAAGAAGCAAGAGGGCAATGAGGGATTGGATTTGCATGCAGCTTGGAGGCTCCATATCTCCTGTTTCGCAAGCAGGGAGTGCCAGGTCTGCCCATCATGCTCCATTACCAGCTGGGCACCCAGTTTCAGGATCTGCCCTTTCCCAGCCATGAAACCACACCCAGGCTGCACCCTGAGCCCTGCCAAGGGGGACCCTTGCCCGCCAGGTGGGCTGAATTGCATGACTGTGTCAGGGGAGAGAAGGCCCTAGGAGGCCTTCAGGGAACTGCCTCAACATAGCCCCGCTCAGGAAAGGCACTCCTCTTTCTGTGACCGGATGCACAATGGAGTATCTGCTTGAGGCAAAGAAGCTCAGCTAGGCGATCCCTGGCTGAAGGCAAAGCAGAGAGTTTTTCGGTGGAGCGCTGGCACCATCTGCCGGCCGACAAGCATGGAAGGAGAATCCTCACTCCAAATGAGGTCCTGAGGAGCTTTCCAAGCAGCAGGCAGGCTGCCTCCAGAAGCTTAGAGAGTCCTGCTTCGGACTATCCTCCGGCAACAGAGTGGGTGCCAAGGGCATGTGGGTTGGAGGGTGCTCGGAAGCTGCAGGGGAGGTTTTCAGCATCCAGTGCTCTCCGATGGAACACACTGCAGGCGCGAGCATCCATGAACTCCTGCAAGGCTTTGGAGTGGGAAAGCTGTGCTTAGCAGAGGGCTCCCTGCCAAATGCTGCAGGCCTATGTGGATGGCGAAGCTGCAGCTGTCTTGCAGTCTGCTTGTCCAGAGGTGCGTGTGCCCTGGTCCAGAGTGCTGTAGGAGGAGCTCCTAGCAACGGGAGAGCAAGCACCTTGTTTCCTTGGCATAGAATGGCCTGTGCACACAGAGGCCTGTCAGCAGTGAAGACAACGCAGGCAGCAAGAGGGGTGGCAGGCAGCTAAGTGGCGGCAGGCGTCCTGCTTGAAAGTGGGGTCATGACTGTTTTGTCCTCAGGCCCCAGTGTCCACGTGCACACACTGCCTCTGGACCTGCAGCTTCCGAGCAGTGCAAGAGAAACACAAGCAACACCCTGGGGCCTTCTCGAATGAACGGTGCTCCATCGAGGTCCTGCTGGCTGGCAGTGGCCTAGGCCAGCAAAGGCCCTAGGGAGGCCAGGCTGAGGCTGGGATGGTTCCTGACCTAGCAGTGCCCAGGGCAAGCCTGGGACTGGAGGCCAGGCTGCAGGCTCATTCCAGCTTGGGCCTGGTGCAGAGAGCCTTCAGCTAAGACTTCCATGGGGAATGGTATGCGTAGTGATTTTTGCCTGCAATCCTCGTTCCTAACTCTCGCCAAACAGCCTGTTAGCCCACACTTGCTAGACGTGTGTTCCTGAGGCAGTTGGACAATAGGGCAAGTGGAGGCTCACCCAGCATGGGACGCCTGCCTTGAACATTGCCCTGGGTGCAAAGAGGATTCCCTGCACCTCTGGCACTGGGGAGAGCATTTCTGCACACAGGAGACACTTGGCAAACACAGTTTCTCCCCTCGGAAAGTACTGTGAGAAAGAGTCGCCATCCCGGATGCATGGCACTCTCCCTTCGAAGCCCTCCATGCAGCAGGCTTTCATGGACTCGGCTGCAGGCTTTGGTAGCTGGAGACACTGCAGCTCCTCTGGAGGCTCAGGGGCAATTGGCACACCCCTCCAAGGAAATGAGGCTAGTGTGATGAGCTCTTTCCAAAGAATGGCAAGCAGCCTGCTCCTTTCAATGAGACACACGTGTGGGGAGAGATGCTTGGCAGCAGAGAAGAAGCAAGAGGGCAGCCAGGGAGGGATTTGCACACAGCTTGAAGTCCCCAGACCTCCTGATTCGAAACCAGGGAATGCCAGCTCTGCCTGTCAGGCCCCATTCCCTAGTGGGCACCCAGATTCAGGATCTGCCCTTTCCCAGCTATGAAACCACACCCAGGCTGCACCCTGAGCCCTGCCAAGTTGGAACTTTGCTCGCCAGGTGGGCTGAATGGCATGACTGTGTCAGGGGAAAGAAGGACCTAGGAGGCCTTCCGGGAGCTGCCACGACATAGCAGTGCTCAGGAAAAGGCAGTCTCCTTTCTGTAGGCCGGATGCACACTGGAGTTTCCGCTTGAGGCAAGGAAGCTCAGCTAGGTGATCCCTGGCTGAAGGCAAAGCAGAGAGGTTTTCAGTGGAGCGCTGGCCCCATCTGCTGGCCGACAAGCATGGGAGGAGAAACCTCGCTGCAAATGAGTTCCTGAAGTGCTTTCCAAGCAGGAGGCAGCATGGCTGCAATAGTTTAGAAAGTCCTGCTTAGGACTACCCTCTGGCAACAGGGTGGGTGCCAAGGGCATGTGGGTTGGAGGGTGCTCAGAAGTCGCAGGGGAGGCTTTGGGCACCCGGTGCTCTCTGATGGAAAACACTGCAGGCCCGAGCATCCATGAATTCCTGCAAGGCTTTGGAGTGGGAAAGCTGTGCTTAGCAGAAGGCTCCCTGCCAAGTGCTGCAGGCCTTTGTGGATGCTGAAGCAGCAGCTGCCTTGAGGCTGCTGGTCCAGGGGCGTGTGTGCCCAGGTCCGGAGTGCTGTAGGAGGAGCTCCTAGCAAGGGGCGAGCAAGCACCTTGTTTCCTTGGCATAGACTGGCCTGTGCACCCTGAGGCCTGCAGACGTGCAGACAGCGCAGGCAGCAAGGGCTTGTGGCAGGCAGATAAGGGGCAGCAGGCGTCTCACTTGAAAGTGGGCTCATGACTCTCTTGTTCTCCGGCCCCTGTGGCCGTGTGCAAGCACAGCCTCTGGACCTGCAGCTTCTGAGCAGTGCAAGAGACACACAGGAAACACCCAGGTGCCTTCTCTAGTGAACGGTGTTCCATCAAGGTCCTGCTTGCTGGCAGGGGCCTAGGCCAGCACAGGTCCTAGGGAGGCCAGGCTGAGGCTGGGATGGGTCCCGACCTAGCAGTGCTCAGGGCAAGCCTGGGACTGGAGGCCAGGCTGCAGGCTCATTCCAGCTTGGGCCTGGTGCAGAAAGCCTTCAGCTAGGACTTCCATGGGGTATAGTCAGCACAGTGGTTTTTGCCTGAAATCCATGTTCCTCACTCGGAGCCCCCTGCCTTTCAGCACACACTCCCTAGAAGTGTGTTCCTGAGGCAGTTGGACAGTTGGGGAAGTGGAGGCTCTCCCAGCATGGGAGGTCTGCCTAGAACCTTGCTCTGGCTGCAAAGAGGATTCCCTGCACCTCTGGCGCTGGGGTGAGATTTTCTGCACACAGGAGACACTTGGCACACACAGTGTTTCCCCATGGAAAGCACTGTGAGGAAGAATCTCTGCCAGGGATGCATGGCACTCTCCCATCGAAGCCCTCCATGCAGCAAGCTGTCATGGACTCGAGTGCAGGCCTTGGTGGCTGGAGAGACTGCAGCTCCTCTGGAGGCTCCGGGGCAATTGGCACACCCCTCCAAGGAAATGAGGCTTGTGGGATGAGCACTTTGCAAAGAATTGGAAGCAGCCTGCTCCTTTTGATGAGACACATGTGTGGGGAGAGAGACTTGACAGCAGAGAAGAAACAAGAGGGCAATGAGGGATTGGATTTGCATGCAGCTTGGAGGCTCCATATCTCCTGCTTCGCAAGCAGGGAGTGCCAGGTCTGCCCATCATGCTCCATTAGCAGCTGGGCACCCAGTTTCAGGATCTGCCCTTTCCCAGCCATGAAACCACACCCAGGCTGCACCCTGAGCCCTGCCAAGGGGGACCCTTGCCCGCCAGGTGGGCTGAATTGCATGACTGTGTCAGGGGAGAGAAGGCCCTAGGAGGCCTTCAGGGAACTGCCTCAACATAGCCCCGCTCAGGAAAGGCACTCCTCTTTCTGTGACCGGATGCACAATGGAGTATCTGCTTGAGGCAAAGAAGCTCAGCTAGGCGATCCCTGGCTGAAGGCAAAGCAGAGAGTTTTTCGGTGGAGCGCTGGCACCATCTGCCGGCCGACAAGCATGGAAGGAGAATCCTCACTCCAAATGAGGTCCTGAGGAGCTTTCCAAGCAGCAGGCAGGCTGCCTCCAGAAGCTTAGAGAGTCCTGCTTCGGACTATCCTCCGGCAACAGAGTGGGTGCCAAGGGCATGTGGGTTGGAGGGTGCTCGGAAGCTGCAGGGGAGGTTTTCAGCATCCAGTGCTCTCCGATGGAACACACTGCAGGCGCGAGCATCCATGAACTCCTGCAAGGCTTTGGAGTGGGAAAGCTGTGCTTAGCAGAGGGCTCCCTGCCAAATGCTGCAGGCCTATGTGGATGGCGAAGCTGCAGCTGTCTTGCAGTCTGCTTGTCCAGAGGTGCGTGTGCCCTGGTCCAGAGTGCTGTAGGAGGAGCTCCTAGCAACGGGAGAGCAAGCACCTTGTTTCCTTGGCATAGAATGGCCTGTGCACACAGAGGCCTGTCAGCAGTGAAGACAACGCAGGCAGCAAGAGGGGTGGCAGGCAGCTAAGTGGCGGCAGGCGTCCTGCTTGAAAGTGGGGTCATGACTGTTTTGTCCTCAGGCCCCAGTGTCCACGTGCACACACTGCCTCTGGACCTGCAGCTTCCGAGCAGTGCAAGAGAAACACAAGCAACACCCTGGGGCCTTCTCGAATGAACGGTGCTCCATCGAGGTCCTGCTGGCTGGCAGTGGCCTAGGCCAGCAAAGGCCCTAGGGAGGCCAGGCTGAGGCTGGGATGGTTCCTGACCTAGCAGTGCCCAGGGCAAGCCTGGGACTGGAGGCCAGGCTGCAGGCTCATTCCAGCTTGGGCCTGGTGCAGAGAGCCTTCAGCTAAGACTTCCATGGGGAATGGTATGCGTAGTGATTTTTGCCTGCAATCCTCGTTCCTAACTCTCGCCAAACAGCCTGTTAGCCCACACTTGCTAGACGTGTGTTCCTGAGGCAGTTGGACAATAGGGCAAGTGGAGGCTCACCCAGCATGGGACGCCTGCCTTGAACATTGCCCTGGGTGCAAAGAGGATTCCCTGCACCTCTGGCACTGGGGAGAGCATTTCTGCACACAGGAGACACTTGGCAAACACAGTTTCTCCCCTCGGAAAGTACTGTGAGAAAGAGTCGCCATCCCGGATGCATGGCACTCTCCCTTCGAAGCCCTCCATGCAGCAGGCTTTCATGGACTCGGCTGCAGGCTTTGGTAGCTGGAGACACTGCAGCTCCTCTGGAGGCTCAGGGGCAATTGGCACACCCCTCCAAGGAAATGAGGCTAGTGTGATGAGCTCTTTCCAAAGAATGGCAAGCAGCCTGCTCCTTTCAATGAGACACACGTGTGGGGAGAGATGCTTGGCAGCAGAGAAGAAGCAAGAGGGCAGCCAGGGAGGGATTTGCACACAGCTTGAAGTCCCCAGACCTCCTGATTCGAAACCAGGGAATGCCAGCTCTGCCTGTCAGGCCCCATTCCCTAGTGGGCACCCAGATTCAGGATCTGCCCTTTCCCAGCTATGAAACCACACCCAGGCTGCACCCTGAGCCCTGCCAAGTTGGAACTTTGCTCGCCAGGTGGGCTGAATGGCATGACTGTGTCAGGGGAAAGAAGGACCTAGGAGGCCTTCCGGGAGCTGCCACGACATAGCAGTGCTCAGGAAAAGGCAGTCTCCTTTCTGTAGGCCGGATGCACACTGGAGTTTCCGCTTGAGGCAAGGAAGCTCAGCTAGGTGATCCCTGGCTGAAGGCAAAGCAGAGAGTTTTTCAGTGGAGCGCTGGCCCCATCTGCTGGCCGACAAGCATGGGAGGAGAAACCTCGCTGCAAATGAGTTCCTGAAGTGCTTTCCAAGCAGGAGGCAGCATGGCTCCAATAGTTTAGAAAGTCCTGCTTAGGACTACCCTCTGGCAACAGGGTGGGTGCCAAGGGCATGTGGGTTGGAGGGTGCTCAGAAGTCGCAGGGGAGGCTTTGGGCACCCGGTGCTCTCTGATGGAAAACACTGCAGGCCCGAGCATCCATGAATTCCTGCAAGGCTTTGGAGTGGGAAAGCTGTGCTTAGCAGAAGCCTCCCTGCCAAGTGCTGCAGGCCTTTGTGGATGCTGAAGCAGCAGCTGCCTTGAGGCTGCTGGTCCAGGGGCGTGTGTGCCCAGGTCCGGAGTGCTGTAGGAGGAGCTCCTAGCAAGGGGCGAGCAAGCACCTTGTTTCCTTGGCATAGACTGGCCTGTGCACCCTGAGGCCTGCAGACGTGCAGACAGCGCAGGCAGCAAGGGCTTGTGGCAGGCAGATAAGGGGCAGCAGGCGTCTCACTTGAAAGTGGGCTCATGACTCTCTTGTTCTCCGGCCCCTGTGGCCGTGTGCAAGCACAGCCTCTGGACCTGCAGCTTCTGAGCAGTGCAAGAGACACACAGGAAACACCCAGGTGCCTTCTCTAGTGAACGGTGTTCCATCAAGGTCCTGCTTGCTGGCAGGGGCCTAGGCCAGCACAGGTCCTAGGGAGGCCAGGCTGAGGCTGGGATGGGTCCCGACCTAGCAGTGCTCAGGGCAAGCCTGGGACTGGAGGCCAGGCTGCAGGCTCATTCCAGCTTGGGCCTGGTGCAGAAAGCCTTCAGCTAGGACTTCCATGGGGTATAGTCAGCACAGTGGTTTTTGCCTGAAATCCATGTTCCTCACTCGGAGCCCCCTGCCTTTCAGCACACACTCCCTAGAAGTGTGTTCCTGAGGCAGTTGGACAGTTGGGGAAGTGGAGGCTCTCCCAGCATGGGAGGTCTGCCTAGAACCTTGCTCTGGCTGCAAAGAGGATTCCCTGCACCTCTGGCGCTGGGGTGAGATTTTCTGCACACAGGAGACACTTGGCACACACAGTGTTTCCCCATGGAAAGCACTGTGAGGAAGAATCTCTGCCAGGGATGCATGGCACTCTCCCATCGAAGCCCTCCATGCAGCAAGCTGTCATGGACTCGAGTGCAGGCCTTGGTGGCTGGAGAGACTGCAGCTCCTCTGGAGGCTCCGGGGCAATTGGCACACCCCTCCAAGGAAATGAGGCTTGTGGGATGAGCACTTTGCAAAGAATTGCAAGCAGCCTGCTCCTTTTGATGAGACACATGTGTGGGGAGAGAGACTTGACAGCAGAGAAGAAACAAGAGGGCAATGAGGGATTGGATTTGCATGCAGCTTGGAGGCTCCATATCTCCTGCTTCGCAAGCAGGGAGTGCCAGGTCTGCCCATCATGCTCCGTTACCAGCTGGGCACCCAGTTTCAGGATCTGCCCTTTCCCAGCCATGAAACCACACCCAGGCTGCACCCTGAGCCCTGCCAAGGGGGACCCTTGCCCGCCAGGTGGGCTGAATTGCATGACTGTGTCAGGGGAGAGAAGGCCCTAGGAGGCCTTCAGGGAACTGCCTCAACATAGCCCCGCTCAGGAAAGGAACTCCTCTTTCTGTGACCGGATGCACAATGGAGTATCTGCTTGAGGCAAAGAAGCTCAGCTAGGCGATCCCTGGCTGAAGGCAAAGCAGAGAGTTTTTCAGTGGAGCGCTGGCACCATCTGCCGGCCGACAAGCATGGAAGGAGAATCCTCACTCCAAATGAGGTCCTGAGGAGCTTTCCAAGCAGCAGGCAGGCTGCCTCCAGAAGCTTAGAGAGTCCTGCTTCGGACTATCCTCCGGCAACAGAGTGGGTGCCAAGGGCATGTGGGTTGGAGGGTGCTCGGAAGCTGCAGGGGAGGTTTTCAGCATCCAGTGCTCTCCGATGGAACACACTGCAGGCGCGAGCATCCATGAACTCCTGCAAGGCTTTGGAGTGGGAAAGCTGTGCTTAGCAGAGGGCTCCCTGCCAAATGCTGCAGGCCTATGTGGATGGCGAAGCTGCAGCTGTCTTGCAGTCTGCTTGTCCAGAGGTGCGTGTGCCCTGGTCCAGAGTGCTGTAGGAGGAGCTCCTAGCAACGGGAGAGCAAGCACCTTGTTTCCTTGGCATAGAATGGCCTGTGCACACAGAGGCCTGTCAGCAGTGAAGACAACGCAGGCAGCAAGAGGGGTGGCAGGCAGCTAAGTGGCGGCAGGCGTCCTGCTTGAAAGTGGGGTCATGACTGTTTTGTCCTCAGGCCCCAGTGTCCACGTGCACACACTGCCTCTGGACCTGCAGCTTCCGAGCAGTGCAAGAGAAACACAAGCAACACCCTGGGGCCTTCTCGAATGAACGGTGCTCCATCGAGGTCCTGCTGGCTGGCAGTGGCCTAGGCCAGCAAAGGCCCTAGGGAGGCCACGCTGAGGCTGGGATGGTTCCTGACCTAGCAGTGCCCAGGGCAAGCCTGGGACTGGAGGCCAGGCTGCAGGCTCATTCCAGCTTGGGCCTGGTGCAGAGAGCCTTCAGCTAAGACTTCCATGGGGAATGGTATGCGTAGTGATTTTTGCCTGCAATCCTCATTCCTAACTCTCGCCAAACAGCCTGTTAGCCCACACTTGCTAGACGTGTGTTCCTGAGGCAGTTGGACAATAGGGCAAGTGGAGGCTCACCCAGCATGGGACGCCTGCCTTGAACATTGCCCTGGGTGCAAAGAGGATTCCCTGCACCTCTGGCACTGGGGAGAGCATTTCTGCACACAGGAGACACTTGGCAAACACAGTTTCTCCCCTCGGAAAGTACTGTGAGAAAGAGTCACCATCCCGGATGCATGGCACTCTCCCTTCGAAGCCCTCCATGCAGCAGGCTTTCATGGACTCGGCTGCAGGCTTTGGTAGCTGGAGACACTGCAGCTCCTCTGGAGGCTCAGGGGCAATTGGCACACCCCTCCAAGGAAATGAGGCTAGTGTGATGAGCTCTTTCCAAAGAATGGCAAGCAGCCTGCTCCTTTCAATGAGACACACGTGTGGGGAGAGATGCTTGGCAGCAGAGAAGAAGCAAGAGGGCAGCCAGGGAGGGATTTGCACACAGCTTGAAGTCCCCAGACCTCCTGATTCGAAACCAGGGAATGCCAGCTCTGCCTGTCAGGCCCCATTCCCTAGTGGGCACCCAGATTCAGGATCTGCCCTTTCCCAGCTATGAAACCACACCCAGGCTGCACCCTGAGCCCTGCCAAGTTGGAACTTTGCTCGCCAGGTGGGCTGAATGGCATGACTGTGTCAGGGGAAAGAAGGACCTAGGAGGCCTTCCGGGAGCTGCCACGACATAGCAGTGCTCAGGAAAAGGCAGTCTCCTTTCTGTAGGCCGGATGCACACTGGAGTTTCCGCTTGAGGCAAGGAAGCTCAGCTAGGTGATCCCTGGCTGAAGGCAAAGCAGAGAGTTTTTCAGTGGAGCGCTGGCCCCATCTGCTGGCCGACAAGCATGGGAGGAGAAACCTCGCTGCAAATGAGTTCCTGAAGTGCTTTCCAAGCAGGAGGCAGCATGGCTGCAATAGTTTAGAAAGTCCTGCTTAGGACTACCCTCTGGCAACAGGGTGGGTGCCAAGGGCATGTGGGTTGGAGGGTGCTCAGAAGTCGCAGGGGAGGCTTTGGGCACCCGGTGCTCTCTGATGGAAAACACTGCAGGCCCGAGCATCCATGAATTCCTGCAAGGCTTTGGAGTGGGAAAGCTGTGCTTAGCAGAAGGCTCCCTGCCAAGTGCTGCAGGCCTTTGTGGATGCTGAAGCAGCAGCTGCCTTGAGGCTGCTGGTCCAGGGGCGTGTGTGCCCAGGTCCGGAGTGCTGTAGGAGGAGCTCCTAGCAAGGGGCGAGCAAGCACCTTGTTTCCTTGGCATAGACTGGCCTGTGCACCCTGAGGCCTGCAGACGTGCAGACAGCGCAGGCAGCAAGGGCTTGTGGCAGGCAGATAAGGGGCAGCAGGCGTCTCACTTGAAAGTGGGCTCATGACTCTCTTGTTCTCCGGCCCCTGTGGCCGTGTGCAAGCACAGCCTCTGGACCTGCAGCTTCTGAGCAGTGCAAGAGACACACAGGAAACACCCAGGTGCCTTCTCTAGTGAACGGTGTTCCATCAAGGTCCTGCTTGCTGGCAGGGGCCTAGGCCAGCACAGGTCCTAGGGAGGCCAGGCTGAGGCTGGGATGGGTCCCGACCTAGCAGTGCTCAGGGCAAGCCTGGGACTGGAGGCCAGGCTGCAGGCTCATTCCAGCTTGGGCCTGGTGCAGAAAGCCTTCAGCTAGGACTTCCATGGGGTATAGTCAGCACAGTGGTTTTTGCCTGAAATCCATGTTCCTCACTCGGAGCCCCCTGCCTTTCAGCACACACTCCCTAGAAGTGTGTTCCTGAGGCAGTTGGACAGTTGGGGAAGTGGAGGCTCTCCCAGCATGGGAGGTCTGCCTAGAACCTTGCTCTGGCTGCAAAGAGGATTCCCTGCACCTCTGGCGCTGGGGTGAGATTTTCTGCACACAGGAGACACTTGGCACACACAGTGTTTCCCCATGGAAAGCACTGTGAGGAAGAATCTCTGCCAGGGATGCATGGCACTCTCCCATCGAAGCCCTCCATGCAGCAAGCTGTCATGGACTCGAGTGCAGGCCTTGGTGGCTGGAGAGACTGCAGCTCCTCTGGAGGCTCCGGGGCAATTGGCACACCCCTCCAAGGAAATGAGGCTTGTGGGATGAGCACTTTGCAAAGAATTGCAAGCAGCCTGCTCCTTTTGATGAGACACATGTGTGGGGAGAGAGACTTGACAGCAGAGAAGAAGCAAGAGGGCAATGAGGGATTGGATTTGCATGCAGCTTGGAGGCTCCATATCTCCTGCTTCGCAAGCAGGGAGTGCCAGGTCTGCCCATCATGCTCCGTTACCAGCTGGGCACCCAGTTTCAGGATCTGCCCTTTCCCAGCCATGAAACCACACCCAGGCTGCACCCTGAGCCCTGCCAAGGGGGACCCTTGCTCGCCAGGTGGGCTGAATTGCATGACTGTGTCAGGGGAGAGAAGGCCCTAGGAGGCCTTCAGGGAACTGCCTCAACATAGCCCCGCTCAGGAAAGGCACTCCTCTTTCTGTGACCGGATGCACAATGGAGTATCTGCTTGAGGCAAAGAAGCTCAGCTAGGCGATCCCTGGCTGAAGGCAAAGCAGAGAGTTTTTCGGTTGAGCGCTGGCACCATCTGCCGGCCGACAAGCATGGAAGGAGAATCCTCACTCCAAATGAGGTCCTGAGGAGCTTTCCAAGCAGCAGGCAGGCTGCCTCCAGAAGCTTAGAGAGTCCTGCTTCGGACTATCCTCCGGCAACAGAGTGGGTGCCAAGGGCATGTGGGTTGGAGGGTGCTCGGAAGCTGCAGGGGAGGTTTTCAGCATCCAGTGCTCTCCAATGGAACACACTGCAGGCGCGAGCATCCATGAACTCCTGCAAGGCTTTGGAGTGGGAAAGCTGTGCTTAGCAGAGGGCTCCCTGCCAAATGCTGCAGGCCTATGTGGATGGCGAAGCTGCAGCTGTCTTGCAGTCTGCTTGTCCAGAGGTGCGTGTGCCCTGGTCCAGAGTGCTGTAGGAGGAGCTCCTAGCAACGGGAGAGCAAGCACCTTGTTTCCTTGGCATAGAATGGCCTGTGCACACAGAGGCCTGTCAGCAGTGAAGACAACGCAGGCAGCAAGAGGGGTGGCAGGCAGCTAAGTGGCGGCAGGCGTCCTGCTTGAAAGTGGGGTCATGACTGTTTTGTCCTCAGGCCCCAGTGTCCACGTGCACACACTGCCTCTGGACCTGCAGCTTCCGAGCAGTGCAAGAGAAACACAAGCAACACCCTGGGGCCTTCTCGAATGAACGGTGCTCCATCGAGGTCCTGCTGGCTGGCAGTGGCCTAGGCCAGCAAAGGCCCTAGGGAGGCCAGGCTGAGGCTGGGATGGTTCCTGACCTAGCAGTGCCCAGGGCAAGCCTGGGACTGGAGGCCAGGCTGCAGGCTCATTCCAGCTTGGGCCTGGTGCAGAGAGCCTTCAGCTAAGACTTCCATGGGGAATGGTATGCGTAGTGATTTTTGCCTGCAATCCTCATTCCTAACTCTCGCCAAACAGCCTGTTAGCCAACACTTGCTAGACGTGTGTTCCTGAGGCAGTTGGACAATAGGGCAAGTGGAGGCTCACCCAGCATGGGACGCCTGCCTTGAACATTGCCCTGGGTGCAAAGAGGATTCCCTGCACCTCTGGCACTGGGGAGAGCATTTCTGCACACAGGAGACACTTGGCAAACACAGTTTCTCCCCTCGGAAAGTACTGTGAGAAAGAGTCACCATCCCGGATGCATGGCACTCTCCCTTCGAAGCCCTCCATGCAGCAGGCTTTCATGGACTCGGCTGCAGGCTTTGGTAGCTGGAGACACTGCAGCTCCTCTGGAGGCTCAGGGGCAATTGGCACACCCCTCCAAGGAAATGAGGCTAGTGTGATGAGCTCTTTCCAAAGAATGGCAAGCAGCCTGCTCCTTTCAATGAGACACACGTGTGGGGAGAGATGCTTGGCAGCAGAGAAGAAGCAAGAGGGCAGCCAGGGAGGGATTTGCACACAGCTTGAAGTCCCCAGACCTCCTGATTCGAAACCAGGGAATGCCAGCTCTGCCTGTCAGGCCCCATTCCCTAGTGGGCACCCAGATTCAGGATCTGCCCTTTCCCAGCTATGAAACCACACCCAGGCTGCACCCTGAGCCCTGCCAAGTTGGAACTTTGCTCGCCAGGTGGGCTGAATGGCATGACTGTGTCAGGGGAAAGAAGGACCTAGGAGGCCTTCCGGGAACTGCCACGACATAGCAGTGCTCAGGAAAAGGCAGTCTCCTTTCTGTAGGCCGGATGCACACTGGAGTTTCCGCTTGAGGCAAGGAAGCTCAGCTAGGTGATCCCTGGCTGAAGGCAAAGCAGAGAGGTTTTCAGTGGAGCGCTGGCCCCATCTGCTGGCCGACAAGCATGGGAGGAGAAACCTCGCTGCAAATGAGTTCCTGAAGTGCTTTCCAAGCAGGAGGCAGCATGGCTGCAATAGTTTAGAAAGTCCTGCTTAGGACTACCCTCTGGCAACAGGGTGGGTGCCAAGGGCATGTGGGTTGGAGGGTGCTCAGAAGTCGCAGGGGAGGCTTTGGGCACCCGGTGCTCTCTGATGGAAAACACTGCAGGCCCGAGCATCCATGAATTCCTGCAAGGCTTTGGAGTGGGAAAGCTGTGCTTAGCAGAAGGCTCCCTGCCAAGTGCTGCAGGCCTTTGTGGATGCTGAAGCAGCAGCTGCCTTGAGGCTGCTGGTCCAGGGGCGTGTGTGCCCAGGTCCGGAGTGCTGTAGGAGGAGCTCCTAGCAAGGGGCGAGCAAGCACCTTGTTTCCTTGGCATAGACTGGCCTGTGCACCCTGAGGCCTGCAGACGTGCAGACAGCGCAGGCAGCAAGGGCTTGTGGCAGGCAGATAAGGGGCAGCAGGCGTCTCACTTGAAAGTGGGCTCATGACTCTCTTGTTCTCCGGCCCCTGTGGCCGTGTGCAAGCACAGCCTCTGGACCTGCAGCTTCTGAGCAGTGCAAGAGACACACAGGAAACACCCAGGTGCCTTCTCTAGTGAACGGTGTTCCATCAAGGTCCTGCTTGCTGGCAGGGGCCTAGGCCAGCACAGGTCCTAGGGAGGCCAGGCTGAGGCTGGGATGGGTCCCGACCTAGCAGTGCTCAGGGCAAGCCTGGGACTGGAGGCCAGGCTGCAGGCTCATTCCAGCTTGGGCCTGGTGCAGAAAGCCTTCAGCTAGGACTTCCATGGGGTATAGTCAGCACAGTGGTTTTTGCCTGAAATCCATGTTCCTCACTCGGAGCCCCCTGCCTTTCAGCACACACTCCCTAGAAGTGTGTTCCTGAGGCAGTTGGACAGTTGGGGAAGTGGAGGCTCTCCCAGCATGGGAGGTCTGCCTAGAACCTTGCTCTGGCTGCAAAGAGGATTCCCTGCACCTCTGGCGCTGGGGTGAGATTTTCTGCACACAGGAGACACTTGGCACACACAGTGTTTCCCCATGGAAAGCACTGTGAGGAAGAATCTCTGCCAGGGATGCATGGCACTCTCCCATCGAAGCCCTCCATGCAGCAAGCTGTCATGGACTCGAGTGCAGGCCTTGGTGGCTGGAGAGACTGCAGCTCCTCTGGAGGCTCCGGGGCAATTGGCACACCCCTCCAAGGAAATGAGGCTTGTGGGATGAGCACTTTGCAAAGAATTGCAAGCAGCCTGCTCCTTTTGATGAGACACATGTGTGGGGAGAGAGACTTGACAGCAGAGAAGAAACAAGAGGGCAATGAGGGATTGGATTTGCATGCAGCTTGGAGGCTCCATATCTCCTGCTTCGCAAGCAGGGAGTGCCAGGTCTGCCCATCATGCTCCATTACCAGCTGGGCACCCAGTTTCAGGATCTGCCCTTTCCCAGCCATGAAACCACACCCAGGCTGCACCCTGAGCCCTGCCAAGGGGGACCCTTGCCCGCCAGGTGGGCTGAATTGCATGACTGTGTCAGGGGAGAGAAGGCCCTAGGAGGCCTTCAGGGAACTGCCTCAACATAGCCCCGCTCAGGAAAGGCACTCCTCTTTCTGTGACCGGATGCACAATGGAGTATCTGCTTGAGGCAAAGAAGCTCAGCTAGGCGATCCCTGGCTGAAGGCAAAGCAGAGAGTTTTTCGGTGGAGCGCTGGCACCATCTGCCGGCCGACAAGCATGGAAGGAGAATCCTCACTCCAAATGAGGTCCTGAGGAGCTTTCCAAGCAGCAGGCAGGCTGCCTCCAGAAGCTTAGAGAGTCCTGCTTCGGACTATCCTCCGGCAACAGAGTGGGTGCCAAGGGCATGTGGGTTGGAGGGTGCTCGGAAGCTGCAGGGGAGGTTTTCAGCATCCAGTGCTCTCCGATGGAACACACTGCAGGCGCGAGCATCCATGAACTCCTGCAAGGCTTTGGAGTGGGAAAGCTGTGCTTAGCAGAGGGCTCCCTGCCAAATGCTGCAGGCCTATGTGGATGGCGAAGCTGCAGCTGTCTTGCAGTCTGCTTGTCCAGAGGTGCGTGTGCCCTGGTCCAGAGTGCTGTAGGAGGAGCTCCTAGCAACGGGAGAGCAAGCACCTTGTTTCCTTGGCATAGAATGGCCTGTGCACACAGAGGCCTGTCAGCAGTGAAGACAACGCAGGCAGCAAGAGGGGTGGCAGGCAGCTAAGTGGCGGCAGGCGTCCTGCTTGAAAGTGGGGTCATGACTGTTTTGTCCTCAGGCCCCAGTGTCCACGTGCACACACTGCCTCTGGACCTGCAGCTTCCGAGCAGTGCAAGAGAAACACAAGCAACACCCTGGGGCCTTCTCGAATGAACGGTGCTCCATCGAGGTCCTGCTGGCTGGCAGTGGCCTAGGCCAGCAAAGGCCCTAGGGAGGCCAGGCTGAGGCTGGGATGGTTCCTGACCTAGCAGTGCCCAGGGCAAGCCTGGGACTGGAGGCCAGGCTGCAGGCTCATTCCAGCTTGGGCCTGGTGCAGAGAGCCTTCAGCTAAGACTTCCATGGGGAATGGTATGCGTAGTGATTTTTGCCTGCAATCCTCATTCCTAACTCTCGCCAAACAGCCTGTTAGCCCACACTTGCTAGACGTGTGTTCCTGAGGCAGTTGGCCAATAGGGCAAGTGGAGGCTCACCCAGCATGGGACGCCTGCCTTGAACATTGCCCTGGGTGCAAAGAGGATTCCCTGCACCTCTGGCACTGGGGAGAGCATTTCTGCACACAGGAGACACTTGGCAAACACAGTTTCTCCCCTCGGAAAGTACTGTGAGAAAGAGTCACCATCCCGGATGCATGGCACTCTCCCTTCGAAGCCCTCCATGCAGCAGGCTTTCATGGACTCGGCTGCAGGCTTTGGTAGCTGGAGACACTGCAGCTCCTCTGGAGGCTCAGGGGCAATTGGCACACCCCTCCAAGGAAATGAGGCTAGTGTGATGAGCTCTTTCCAAAGAATGGCAAGCAGCCTGCTCCTTTCAATGAGACACACGTGTGGGGAGAGATGCTTGGCAGCAGAGAAGAAGCAAGAGGGCAGCCAGGGAGGGATTTGCACACAGCTTGAAGTCCCCAGACCTCCTGATTCGAAACCAGGGAATGCCAGCTCTGCCTGTCAGGCCCCATTCCCTAGTGGGCACCCAGATTCAGGATCTGCCCTTTCCCAGCTATGAAACCACACCCAGGCTGCACCCTGAGCCCTGCCAAGTTGGAACTTTGCTCGCCAGGTGGGCTGAATGGCATGACTGTGTCAGGGGAAAGAAGGACCTAGGAGGCCTTCCGGGAACTGCCACGACATAGCAGTGCTCAGG
Source organism: Hippopotamus amphibius kiboko (assembly GCF_030028045.1). Taxonomy (NCBI): domain Eukaryota; kingdom Metazoa; phylum Chordata; class Mammalia; order Artiodactyla; family Hippopotamidae; genus Hippopotamus; species Hippopotamus amphibius. Next base: position 124,350,517 of record NC_080187.1, on the reverse strand, counting down.
AAAAGGCAGTCTCCTTTCTGTAGGCCGGATGCACACTGGAGTTTCCGCTTGAGGCAAGGAAGCTCAGCTAGGTGATCCCTGGCTGAAGGCAAAGCAGAGAGGTTTTCAGTGGAGCGCTGGCCCCATCTGCTGGCCGACAAGCATGGGAGGAGAAACCTCGCTGCAAATGAGTTCCTGAAGTGCTTTCCAAGCAGGAGGCAGCATGGCTGCAATAGTTTAGAAAGTCCTGCTTAGGACTACCCTCTGGCAACAGGGTGGGTGCCAAGGGCATGTGGGTTGGAGGGTGCTCAGAAGTCGCAGGGGAGGCTTTGGGCACCCGGTGCTCTCTGATGGAAAACACTGCAGGCCCGAGCATCCATGAATTCCTGCAAGGCTTTGGAGTGGGAAAGCTGTGCTTAGCAGAAGGCTCCCTGCCAAGTGCTGCAGGCCTTTGTGGATGCTGAAGCAGCAGCTGCCTTGAGGCTGCTGGTCCAGGGGCGTGTGTGCCCAGGTCCGGAGTGCTGTAGGAGGAGCTCCTAGCAAGGGGCGAGCAAGCACCTTGTTTCCTTGGCATAGACTGGCCTGTGCACCCTGAGGCCTGCAGACGTGCAGACAGCGCAGGCAGCAAGGGCTTGTGGCAGGCAGATAAGGGGCAGCAGGCGTCTCACTTGAAAGTGGGCTCATGACTCTCTTGTTCTCCGGCCCCTGTGGCCGTGTGCAAGCACAGCCTCTGGACCTGCAGCTTCTGAGCAGTGCAAGAGACACACAGGAAACACCCAGGTGCCTTCTCTAGTGAACGGTGTTCCATCAAGGTCCTGCTTGCTGGCAGGGGCCTAGGCCAGCACAGGTCCTAGGGAGGCCAGGCTGAGGCTGGGATGGGTCCCGACCTAGCAGTGCTCAGGGCAAGCCTGGGACTGGAGGCCAGGCTGCAGGCTCATTCCAGCTTGGGCCTGGTGCAGAAAGCCTTCAGCTAGGACTTCCATGGGGTATAGTCAGCACAGTGGTTTTTGCCTGAAATCCATGTTCCTCACTCGGAGCCCCCTGCCTTTCAGCACACACTCCCTAGAAGTGTGTTCCTGAGGCAGTTGGACAGTTGGGGAAGTGGAGGCTCTCCCAGCATGGGAGGTCTGCCTAGAACCTTGCTCTGGCTGCAAAGAGGATTCCCTGCACCTCTGGCGCTGGGGTGAGATTTTCTGCACACAGGAGACACTTGGCACACACAGTGTTTCCCCATGGAAAGCACTGTGAGGAAGAATCTCTGCCAGGGATGCATGGCACTCTCCCATCGAAGCCCTCCATGCAGCAAGCTGTCATGGACTCGAGTGCAGGCCTTGGTGGCTGGAGAGACTGCAGCTCCTCTGGAGGCTCCGGGGCAATTGGCACACCCCTCCAAGGAAATGAGGCTTGTGGGATGAGCACTTTGCAAAGAATTGCAAGCAGCCTGCTCCTTTTGATGAGACACATGTGTGGGGAGAGAGACTTGACAGCAGAGAAGAAACAAGAGGGCAATGAGGGATTGGATTTGCATGCAGCTTGGAGGCTCCATATCTCCTGCTTCGCAAGCAGGGAGTGCCAGGTCTGCCCATCATGCTCCATTACCAGCTGGGCACCCAGTTTCAGGATCTGCCCTTTCCCAGCCATGAAACCACACCCAGGCTGCACCCTGAGCCCTGCCAAGGGGGACCCTTGCCCGCCAGGTGGGCTGAATTGCATGACTGTGTCAGGGGAGAGAAGGCCCTAGGAGGCCTTCAGGGAACTGCCTCAACATAGCCCCGCTCAGGAAAGGCACTCCTCTTTCTGTGACCGGATGCACAATGGAGTATCTGCTTGAGGCAAAGAAGCTCAGCTAGGCGATCCCTGGCTGAAGGCAAAGCAGAGAGTTTTTCGGTGGAGCGCTGGCACCATCTGCCGGCCGACAAGCATGGAAGGAGAATCCTCACTCCAAATGAGGTCCTGAGGAGCTTTCCAAGCAGCAGGCAGGCTGCCTCCAGAAGCTTAGAGAGTCCTGCTTCGGACTATCCTCCGGCAACAGAGTGGGTGCCAAGGGCATGTGGGTTGGAGGGTGCTCGGAAGCTGCAGGGGAGGTTTTCAGCATCCAGTGCTCTCCGATGGAACACACTGCAGGCGCGAGCATCCATGAACTCCTGCAAGGCTTTGGAGTGGGAAAGCTGTGCTTAGCAGAGGGCTCCCTGCCAAATGCTGCAGGCCTATGTGGATGGCGAAGCTGCAGCTGTCTTGCAGTCTGCTTGTCCAGAGGTGCGTGTGCCCTGGTCCAGAGTGCTGTAGGAGGAGCTCCTAGCAACGGGAGAGCAAGCACCTTGTTTCCTTGGCATAGAATGGCCTGTGCACACAGAGGCCTGTCAGCAGTGAAGACAACGCAGGCAGCAAGAGGGGTGGCAGGCAGCTAAGTGGCGGCAGGCGTCCTGCTTGAAAGTGGGGTCATGACTGTTTTGTCCTCAGGCCCCAGTGTCCACGTGCACACACTGCCTCTGGACCTGCAGCTTCCGAGCAGTGCAAGAGAAACACAAGCAACACCCTGGGGCCTTCTCGAATGAACGGTGCTCCATCGAGGTCCTGCTGGCTGGCAGTGGCCTAGGCCAGCAAAGGCCCTAGGGAGGCCAGGCTGAGGCTGGGATGGTTCCTGACCTAGCAGTGCCCAGGGCAAGCCTGGGACTGGAGGCCAGGCTGCAGGCTCATTCCAGCTTGGGCCTGGTGCAGAGAGCCTTCAGCTAAGACTTCCATGGGGAATGGTATGCGTAGTGATTTTTGCCTGCAATCCTCGTTCCTAACTCTCGCCAAACAGCCTGTTAGCCCACACTTGCTAGACGTGTGTTCCTGAGGCAGTTGGACAATAGGGCAAGTGGAGGCTCACCCAGCATGGGACGCCTGCCTTGAACATTGCCCTGGGTGCAAAGAGGATTCCCTGCACCTCTGGCACTGGGGAGAGCATTTCTGCACACAGGAGACACTTGGCAAACACAGTTTCTCCCCTCGGAAAGTACTGTGAGAAAGAGTCGCCATCCCGGATGCATGGCACTCTCCCTTCGAAGCCCTCCATGCAGCAGGCTTTCATGGACTCGGCTGCAGGCTTTGGTAGCTGGAGACACTGCAGCTCCTCTGGAGGCTCAGGGGCAATTGGCACACCCCTCCAAGGAAATGAGGCTAGTGTGATGAGCTCTTTCCAAAGAATGGCAAGCAGCCTGCTCCTTTCAATGAGACACACGTGTGGGGAGAGATGCTTGGCAGCAGAGAAGAAGCAAGAGGGCAGCCAGGGAGGGATTTGCACACAGCTTGAAGTCCCCAGACCTCCTGATTCGAAACCAGGGAATGCCAGCTCTGCCTGTCAGGCCCCATTCCCTAGTGGGCACCCAGATTCAGGATCTGCCCTTTCCCAGCTATGAAACCACACCCAGGCTGCACCCTGAGCCCTGCCAAGTTGGAACTTTGCTCGCCAGGTGGGCTGAATGGCATGACTGTGTCAGGGGAAAGAAGGACCTAGGAGGCCTTCCGGGAACTGCCACGACATAGCAGTGCTCAGGAAAAGGCAGTCTCCTTTCTGTAGGCCGGATGCACACTGGAGTTTCCGCTTGAGGCAAGGAAGCTCAGCTAGGTGATCCCTGGCTGAAGGCAAAGCAGAGAGGTTTTCAGTGGAGCGCTGGCCCCATCTGCTGGCCGACAAGCATGGGAGGAGAAACCTCGCTGCAAATGAGTTCCTGAAGTGCTTTCCAAGCAGGAGGCAGCATGGCTGCAATAGTTTAGAAAGTCCTGCTTAGGACTACCCTCTGGCAACAGGGTGGGTGCCAAGGGCATGTGGGTTGGAGGGTGCTCAGAAGTCGCAGGGGAGGCTTTGGGCACCCGGTGCTCTCTGATGGAAAACACTGCAGGCCCGAGCATCCATGAATTCCTGCAAGGCTTTGGAGTGGGAAAGCTGTGCTTAGCAGAAGGCTCCCTGCCAAGTGCTGCAGGCCTTTGTGGATGCTGAAGCAGCAGCTGCCTTGAGGCTGCTGGTCCAGGGGCGTGTGTGCCCAGGTCCGGAGTGCTGTAGGAGGAGCTCCTAGCAAGGGGCGAGCAAGCACCTTGTTTCCTTGGCATAGACTGGCCTGTGCACCCTGAGGCCTGCAGACGTGCAGACAGCGCAGGCAGCAAGGGCTTGTGGCAGGCAGATAAGGGGCAGCAGGCGTCTCACTTGAAAGTGGGCTCATGACTCTCTTGTTCTCCGGCCCCTGTGGCCGTGTGCAAGCACAGCCTCTGGACCTGCAGCTTCTGAGCAGTGCAAGAGACACACAGGAAACACCCAGGTGCCTTCTCTAGTGAACGGTGTTCCATCAAGGTCCTGCTTGCTGGCAGGGGCCTAGGCCAGCACAGGTCCTAGGGAGGCCAGGCTGAGGCTGGGATGGGTCCCGACCTAGCAGTGCTCAGGGCAAGCCTGGGACTGGAGGCCAGGCTGCAGGCTCATTCCAGCTTGGGCCTGGTGCAGAAAGCCTTCAGCTAGGACTTCCATGGGGTATAGTCAGCACAGTGGTTTTTGCCTGAAATCCATGTTCCTCACTCGGAGCCCCCTGCCTTTCAGCACACACTCCCTAGAAGTGTGTTCCTGAGGCAGTTGGACAGTTGGGGAAGTGGAGGCTCTCCCAGCATGGGAGGTCTGCCTAGAACCTTGCTCTGGCTGCAAAGAGGATTCCCTGCACCTCTGGCGCTGGGGTGAGATTTTCTGCACACAGGAGACACTTGGCACACACAGTGTTTCCCCATGGAAAGCACTGTGAGGAAGAATCTCTGCCAGGGATGCATGGCACTCTCCCATCGAAGCCCTCCATGCAGCAAGCTGTCATGGACTCGAGTGCAGGCCTTGGTGGCTGGAGAGACTGCAGCTCCTCTGGAGGCTCCGGGGCAATTGGCACACCCCTCCAAGGAAATGAGGCTTGTGGGATGAGCACTTTGCAAAGAATTGCAAGCAGCCTGCTCCTTTTGATGAGACACATGTGTGGGGAGAGAGACTTGACAGCAGAGAAGAAACAAGAGGGCAATGAGGGATTGGATTTGCATGCAGCTTGGAGGCTCCATATCTCCTGCTTCGCAAGCAGGGAGTGCCAGGTCTGCCCATCATGCTCCATTACCAGCTGGGCACCCAGTTTCAGGATCTGCCCTTTCCCAGCCATGAAACCACACCCAGGCTGCACCCTGAGCCCTGCCAAGGGGGACCCTTGCCCGCCAGGTGGGCTGAATTGCATGACTGTGTCAGGGGAGAGAAGGCCCTAGGAGGCCTTCAGGGAACTGCCTCAACATAGCCCCGCTCAGGAAAGGCACTCCTCTTTCTGTGACCGGATGCACAATGGAGTATCTGCTTGAGGCAAAGAAGCTCAGCTAGGCGATCCCTGGCTGAAGGCAAAGCAGAGAGTTTTTCGGTGGAGCGCTGGCACCATCTGCCGGCCGACAAGCATGGAAGGAGAATCCTCACTCCAAATGAGGTCCTGAGGAGCTTTCCAAGCAGCAGGCAGGCTGCCTCCAGAAGCTTAGAGAGTCCTGCTTCGGACTATCCTCCGGCAACAGAGTGGGTGCCAAGGGCATGTGGGTTGGAGGGTGCTCGGAAGCTGCAGGGGAGGTTTTCAGCATCCAGTGCTCTCCGATGGAACACACTGCAGGCGCGAGCATCCATGAACTCCTGCAAGGCTTTGGAGTGGGAAAGCTGTGCTTAGCAGAGGGCTCCCTGCCAAATGCTGCAGGCCTATGTGGATGGCGAAGCTGCAGCTGTCTTGCAGTCTGCTTGTCCAGAGGTGCGTGTGCCCTGGTCCAGAGTGCTGTAGGAGGAGCTCCTAGCAACGGGAGAGCAAGCACCTTGTTTCCTTGGCATAGAATGGCCTGTGCACACAGAGGCCTGTCAGCAGTGAAGACAACGCAGGCAGCAAGAGGGGTGGCAGGCAGCTAAGTGGCGGCAGGCGTCCTGCTTGAAAGTGGGGTCATGACTGTTTTGTCCTCAGGCCCCAGTGTCCACGTGCACACACTGCCTCTGGACCTGCAGCTTCCGAGCAGTGCAAGAGAAACACAAGCAACACCCTGGGGCCTTCTCGAATGAACGGTGCTCCATCGAGGTCCTGCTGGCTGGCAGTGGCCTAGGCCAGCAAAGGCCCTAGGGAGGCCAGGCTGAGGCTGGGATGGTTCCTGACCTAGCAGTGCCCAGGGCAAGCCTGGGACTGGAGGCCAGGCTGCAGGCTCATTCCAGCTTGGGCCTGGTGCAGAGAGCCTTCAGCTAAGACTTCCATGGGGAATGGTATGCGTAGTGATTTTTGCCTGCAATCCTCGTTCCTAACTCTCGCCAAACAGCCTGTTAGCCCACACTTGCTAGACGTGTGTTCCTGAGGCAGTTGGACAATAGGGCAAGTGGAGGCTCACCCAGCATGGGACGCCTGCCTTGAACATTGCCCTGGGTGCAAAGAGGATTCCCTGCACCTCTGGCACTGGGGAGAGCATTTCTGCACACAGGAGACACTTGGCAAACACAGTTTCTCCCCTCGGAAAGTACTGTGAGAAAGAGTCGCCATCCCGGATGCATGGCACTCTCCCTTCGAAGCCCTCCATGCAGCAGGCTTTCATGGACTCGGCTGCAGGCTTTGGTAGCTGGAGACACTGCAGCTCCTCTGGAGGCTCAGGGGCAATTGGCACACCCCTCCAAGGAAATGAGGCTAGTGTGATGAGCTCTTTCCAAAGAATGGCAAGCAGCCTGCTCCTTTCAATGAGACACACGTGTGGGGAGAGATGCTTGGCAGCAGAGAAGAAGCAAGAGGGCAGCCAGGGAGGGATTTGCACACAGCTTGAAGTCCCCAGACCTCCTGATTCGAAACCAGGGAATGCCAGCTCTGCCTGTCAGGCCCCATTCCCTAGTGGGCACCCAGATTCAGGATCTGCCCTTTCCCAGCTATGAAACCACACCCAGGCTGCACCCTGAGCCCTGCCAAGTTGGAACTTTGCTCGCCAGGTGGGCTGAATGGCATGACTGTGTCAGGGGAAAGAAGGACCTAGGAGGCCTTCCGGGAGCTGCCACGACATAGCAGTGCTCAGGAAAAGGCAGTCTCCTTTCTGTAGGCCGGATGCACACTGGAGTTTCCGCTTGAGGCAAGGAAGCTCAGCTAGGTGATCCCTGGCTGAAGGCAAAGCAGAGAGTTTTTCAGTGGAGCGCTGGCCCCATCTGCTGGCCGACAAGCATGGGAGGAGAAACCTCGCTGCAAATGAGTTCCTGAAGTGCTTTCCAAGCAGGAGGCAGCATGGCTGCAATAGTTTAGAAAGTCCTGCTTAGGACTACCCTCTGGCAACAGGGTGGGTGCCAAGGGCATGTGGGTTGGAGGGTGCTCAGAAGTCGCAGGGGAGGCTTTGGGCACCCGGTGCTCTCTGATGGAAAACACTGCAGGCCCGAGCATCCATGAATTCCTGCAAGGCTTTGGAGTGGGAAAGCTGTGCTTAGCAGAAGGCTCCCTGCCAAGTGCTGCAGGCCTTTGTGGATGCTGAAGCAGCAGCTGCCTTGAGGCTGCTGGTCCAGGGGCGTGTGTGCCCAGGTCCGGAGTGCTGTAGGAGGAGCTCCTAGCAAGGGGCGAGCAAGCACCTTGTTTCCTTGGCATAGACTGGCCTGTGCACCCTGAGGCCTGCAGACGTGCAGACAGCGCAGGCAGCAAGGGCTTGTGGCAGGCAGATAAGGGGCAGCAGGCGTCTCACTTGAAAGTGGGCTCATGACTCTCTTGTTCTCCGGCCCCTGTGGCCGTGTGCAAGCACAGCCTCTGGACCTGCAGCTTCTGAGCAGTGCAAGAGACACACAGGAAACACCCAGGTGCCTTCTCTAGTGAACGGTGTTCCATCAAGGTCCTGCTTGCTGGCAGGGGCCTAGGCCAGCACAGGTCCTAGGGAGGCCAGGCTGAGGCTGGGATGGGTCCCGACCTAGCAGTGCTCAGGGCAAGCCTGGGACTGGAGGCCAGGCTGCAGGCTCATTCCAGCTTGGGCCTGGTGCAGAAAGCCTTCAGCTAGGACTTCCATGGGGTATAGTCAGCACAGTGGTTTTTGCCTGAAATCCATGTTCCTCACTCGGAGCCCCCTGCCTTTCAGCACACACTCCCTAGAAGTGTGTTCCTGAGGCAGTTGGACAGTTGGGGAAGTGGAGGCTCTCCCAGCATGGGAGGTCTGCCTAGAACCTTGCTCTGGCTGCAAAGAGGATTCCCTGCACCTCTGGCGCTGGGGTGAGATTTTCTGCACACAGGAGACACTTGGCACACACAGTGTTTCCCCATGGAAAGCACTGTGAGGAAGAATCTCTGCCAGGGATGCATGGCACTCTCCCATCGAAGCCCTCCATGCAGCAAGCTGTCATGGACTCGAGTGCAGGCCTTGGTGGCTGGAGAGACTGCAGCTCCTCTGGAGGCTCCGGGGCAATTGGCACACCCCTCCAAGGAAATGAGGCTTGTGGGATGAGCACTTTGCAAAGAATTGCAAGCAGCCTGCTCCTTTTGATGAGACACATGTGTGGGGAGAGAGACTTGACAGCAGAGAAGAAGCAAGAGGGCAATGAGGGATTGGATTTGCATGCAGCTTGGAGGCTCCATATCTCCTGCTTCGCAAGCAGGGAGTGCCAGGTCTGCCCATCATGCTCCGTTACCAGCTGGGCACCCAGTTTCAGGATCTGCCCTTTCCCAGCCATGAAACCACACCCAGGCTGCACCCTGAGCCCTGCCAAGGGGGACCCTTGCTCGCCAGGTGGGCTGAATTGCATGACTGTGTCAGGGGAGAGAAGGCCCTAGGAGGCCTTCAGGGAACTGCCTCAACATAGCCCCGCTCAGGAAAGGCACTCCTCTTTCTGTGACCGGATGCACAATGGAGTATCTGCTTGAGGCAAAGAAGCTCAGCTAGGCGATCCCTGGCTGAAGGCAAAGCAGAGAGTTTTTCGGTGGAGCGCTGGCACCATCTGCCGGCCGACAAGCATGGAAGGAGAATCCTCACTCCAAATGAGGTCCTGAGGAGCTTTCCAAGCAGCAGGCAGGCTGCCTCCAGAAGCTTAGAGAGTCCTGCTTCGGACTATCCTCCGGCAACAGAGTGGGTGCCAAGGGCACGTGGGTTGGAGGGTGCTCGGAAGCTGCAGGGGAGGTTTTCAGCATCCAGTGCTCTCCGATGGAACACACTGCAGGCGCGAGCATCCATGAACTCCTGCAAGGCTTTGGAGTGGGAAAGCTGTGCTTAGCAGAGGGCTCCCTGCCAAATGCTGCAGGCCTATGTGGATGGCGAAGCTGCAGCTGTCTTGCAGTCTGCTTGTCCAGAGGTGCGTGTGCCCTGGTCCAGAGTGCTGTAGGAGGAGCTCCTAGCAACGGGAGAGCAAGCACCTTGTTTCCTTGGCATAGAATGGCCTGTGCACACAGAGGCCTGTCAGCAGTGAAGACAACGCAGGCAGCAAGAGGGGTGGCAGGCAGCTAAGTGGCGGCAGGCGTCCTGCTTGAAAGTGGGGTCATGACTGTTTTGTCCTCAGGCCCCAGTGTCCACGTGCACACACTGCCTCTGGACCTGCAGCTTCCGAGCAGTGCAAGAGAAACACAAGCAACACCCTGGGGCCTTCTCGAATGAACGGTGCTCCATCGAGGTCCTGCTGGCTGGCAGTGGCCTAGGCCAGCAAAGGCCCTAGGGAGGCCATGCTGAGGCTGGGATGGTTCTTGACCTAGCAGTGCCCAGGGCAAGCCTGGGACTGGAGGCCAGGCTGCAGGCTCATTCCAGCTTGGGCCTGGTGCAGAGAGCCTTCAGCTAAGACTTCCATGGGGAATGGTATGCGTAGTGATTTTTGCCTGCAATCCTCGTTCCTAACTCTCGCCAAACAGCCTGTTAGCCCACACTTGCTAGACGTGTGTTCCTGAGGCAGTTGGACAATAGGGCAAGTGGAGGCTCACCCAGCATGGGACGCCTGTCTTGAACATTGCCCTGAGTGCAAAGAGGATTCCCTGCACCTCTGGCACTGGGGAGAGCATTTCTGCACACAGGAGACACTTGGCAAACACAGTTTCTCCCCTCGGAAAGTACTGTGAGAAAGAGTCGCCATCCCGGATGCATGGCACTCTCCCTTCGAAGCCCTCCATGCAGCAGGCTTTCATGGACTCGGCTGCAGGCTTTGGTAGCTGGAGACACTGCAGCTCCTCTGGAGGCTCAGGGGCAATTGGCACACCCCTCCAAGGAAATGAGGCTAGTGTGATGAGCTCTTTCCAAAGAATGGCAAGCAGCCTGCTCCTTTCAATGAGACACACGTGTGGGGAGAGATGCTTGGCAGCAGAGAAGAAGCAAGAGGGCAGCCAGGGAGGGATTTGCACACAGCTTGAAGTCCCCAGACCTCCTGATTCGAAACCAGGGAATGCCAGCTCTGCCTGTCAGGCCCCATTCCCTAGTGGGCACCCAGATTCAGGATCTGCCCTTTCCCAGCTATGAAACCACACCCAGGCTGCACCCTGAGCCCTGCCAAGTTGGAACTTTGCTCGCCAGGTGGGCTGAATGGCATGACTGTGTCAGGGGAAAGAAGGACCTAGGAGGCCTTCCGGGAGCTGCCACGACATAGCAGTGCTCAGGAAAAGGCAGTCTCCTTTCTGTAGGCCGGATGCACACTGGAGTTTCCGCTTGAGGCAAGGAAGCTCAGCTAGGTGATCCCTGGCTGAAGGCAAAGCAGAGAGTTTTTCAGTGGAGCGCTGGCCCCATCTGCTGGCCGACAAGCATGGGAGGAGAAACCTCGCTGCAAATGAGTTCCTGAAGTGCTTTCCAAGCAGGAGGCAGCATGGCTGCAATAGTTTAGAAAGTCCTGCTTAGGACTACCCTCTGGCAACAGGGTGGGTGCCAAGGGCATGTGGGTTGGAGGGTGCTCAGAAGTCGCAGGGGAGGCTTTGGGCACCCGGTGCTCTCTGATGGAAAACACTGCAGGCCCGAGCATCCATGAATTCCTGCAAGGCTTTGGAGTGGGAAAGCTGTGCTTAGCAGAAGGCTCCCTGCCAAGTGCTGCAGGCCTTTGTGGATGCTGAAGCAGCAGCTGCCTTGAGGCTGCTGGTCCAGGGGCGTGTGTGCCCAGGTCCGGAGTGCTGTAGGAGGAGCTCCTAGCAAGGGGCGAGCAAGCACCTTGTTTCCTTGGCATAGACTGGCCTGTGCACCCTGAGGCCTGCAGACGTGCAGACAGCGCAGGCAGCAAGGGCTTGTGGCAGGCAGATAAGGGGCAGCAGGCGTCTCACTTGAAAGTGGGCTCATGACTCTCTTGTTCTCCGGCCCCTGTGGCCGTGTGCAAGCACAGCCTCTGGACCTGCAGCTTCTGAGCAGTGCAAGAGACACACAGGAAACCCCCAGGTGCCTTCTCTAGTGAACGGTGTTCCATCAAGGTCCTGCTTGCTGGCAGGGGCCTAGGCCAGCACAGGTCCTAGGGAGGCCAGGCTGAGGCTGGGATGGGTCCCGACCTAGCAGTGCTCAGGGCAAGCCTGGGACTGGAGGCCAGGCTGCAGGCTCATTCCAGCTTGGGCCTGGTGCAGAAAGCCTTCAGCTAGGACTTCCATGGGGTATAGTCAGCACAGTGGTTTTTGCCTGAAATCCATGTTCCTCACTCGGAGCCCCCTGCCTTTCAGCACACACTCCCTAGAAGTGTGTTCCTGAGGCAGTTGGACAGTTGGGGAAGTGGAGGCTCTCCCAGCATGGGAGGTCTGCCTAGAACCTTGCTCTGGCTGCAAAGAGGATTCCCTGCACCTCTGGCGCTGGGGTGAGATTTTCTGCACACAGGAGACACTTGGCACACACAGTGTTTCCCCATGGAAAGCACTGTGAGGAAGAATCTCTGCCAGGGATGCATGGCACTCTCCCATCGAAGCCCTCCATGCAGCAAGCTGTCATGGACTCGAGTGCAGGCCTTGGTGGCTGGAGAGACTGCAGCTCCTCTGGAGGCTCCGGGGCAATTGGCACACCCCTCCAAGGAAATGAGGCTTGTGGGATGAGCACTTTGCAAAGAATTGCAAGCAGCCTGCTCCTTTTGATGAGACACATGTGTGGGGAGAGAGACTTGACAGCAGAGAAGAAGCAAGAGGGCAATGAGGGATTGGATTTGCATGCAGCTTGGAGGCTCCATATCTCCTGCTTCGCAAGCAGGGAGTGCCAGGTCTGCCCATCATGCTCCGTTACCAGCTGGGCACCCAGTTTCAGGATCTGCCCTTTCCCAGCCATGAAACCACACCCAGGCTGCACCCTGAGCCCTGCCAAGGGGGACCCTTGCTCGCCAGGTGGGCTGAATTGCATGACTGTGTCAGGGGAGAGAAGGCCCTAGGAGGCCTTCAGGGAACTGCCTCAACATAGCCCCGCTCAGGAAAGGCACTCCTCTTTCTGTGACCGGATGCACAATGGAGTATCTGCTTGAGGCAAAGAAGCTCAGCTAGGCGATCCCTGGCTGAAGGCAAAGCAGAGAGTTTTTCGGTGGAGCGCTGGCACCATCTGCCGGCCGACAAGCATGGAAGGAGAATCCTCACTCCAAATGAGGTCCTGAGGAGCTTTCCAAGCAGCAGGCAGGCTGCCTCCAGAAGCTTAGAGAGTCCTGCTTCGGACTATCCTCCGGCAACAGAGTGGGTGCCAAGGGCATGTGGGTTGGAGGGTGCTCGGAAGCTGCAGGGGAGGTTTTCAGCATCCAGTGCTCTCCGATGGAACACACTGCAGGCGCGAGCATCCATGAACTCCTGCAAGGCTTTGGAGTGGGAAAGCTGTGCTTAGCAGAGGGCTCCCTGCCAAATGCTGCAGGCCTATGTGGATGGCGAAGCTGCAGCTGTCTTGCAGTCTGCTTGTCCAGAGGTGCGTGTGCCCTGGTCCAGAGTGCTGTAGGAGGAGCTCCTAGCAACGGGAGAGCAAGCACCTTGTTTCCTTGGCATAGAATGGCCTGTGCACACAGAGGCCTGTCAGCAGTGAAGACAACGCAGGCAGCAAGAGGGGTGGCAGGCAGCTAAGTGGCGGCAGGCGTCCTGCTTGAAAGTGGGGTCATGACTGTTTTGTCCTCAGGCCCCAGTGTCCACGTGCACACACTGCCTCTGGACCTGCAGCTTCCGAGCAGTGCAAGAGAAACACAAGCAACACCCTGGGGCCTTCTCGAATGAACGGTGCTCCATCGAGGTCCTGCTGGCTGGCAGTGGCCTAGGCCAGCAAAGGCCCTAGGGAGGCCAGGCTGAGGCTGGGATGGTTCCTGACCTAGCAGTGCCCAGGGCAAGCCTGGGACTGGAGGCCAGGCTGCAGGCTCATTCCAGCTTGGGCCTGGTGCAGAGAGCCTTCAGCTAAGACTTCCATGGGGAATGGTATGCGTAGTGATTTTTGCCTGCAATCCTCGTTCCTAACTCTCGCCAAACAGCCTGTTAGCCCACACTTGCTAGACGTGTGTTCCTGAGGCAGTTGGACAATAGGGCAAGTGGAGGCTCACCCAGCATGGGACGCCTGCCTTGAACATTGCCCTGGGTGCAAAGAGGATTCCCTGCACCTCTGGCACTGGGGAGAGCATTTCTGCACACAGGAGACACTTGGCAAACACAGTTTCTCCCCTCGGAAAGTACTGTGAGAAAGAGTCGCCATCCCGGATGCATGGCACTCTCCCTTCGAAGCCCTCCATGCAGCAGGCTTTCATGGACTCGGCTGCAGGCTTTGGTAGCTGGAGACACTGCAGCTCCTCTGGAGGCTCAGGGGCAATTGGCACACCCCTCCAAGGAAATGAGGCTAGTGTGATGAGCTCTTTCCAAAGAATGGCAAGCAGCCTGCTCCTTTCAATGAGACACACGTGTGGGGAGAGATGCTTGGCAGCAGAGAAGAAGCAAGAGGGCAGCCAGGGAGGGATTTGCACACAGCTTGAAGTCCCCAGACCTCCTGATTCGAAACCAGGGAATGCCAGCTCTGCCTGTCAGGCCCCATTCCCTAGTGGGCACCCAGATTCAGGATCTGCCCTTTCCCAGCTATGAAACCACACCCAGGCTGCACCCTGAGCCCTGCCAAGTTGGAACTTTGCTCGCCAGGTGGGCTGAATGGCATGACTGTGTCAGGGGAAAGAAGGACCTAGGAGGCCTTCCGGGAGCTGCCACGACATAGCAGTGCTCAGGAAAAGGCAG